>NW_003456424.1:945490-946662 GCF_000151425.1 Trichophyton rubrum CBS 118892 | reverse complement strand
GAAACTGATGGCGAACGAAATACTGGGATATACGAGAGTCTTCTGGCCGTGTGTTTATCTGACAGCCTGAGAAGTAGAAATGCAAAAGCGATGATGTCAAGAAATGAATAGCCGACTGGTGCAAGGACAAGATTGATAAGCGATGAGCAAGAACTTTCTGCTCATTGCGACGCCTTCATGACATCTTCTGTCCTGTCGTCATCCGGCTATGCCGTCCCCTCTTCCCAGACCGACTTCTGGCTCCCATAAATAGAATGATTGAGATACTTCTAGCCGTTGCAAGCTAGCAGGCCCTAGCGACGACAATATGTATGACATTATGCACTTAATAATCACTTTCCAAACGCATGTAACACTAGCACACCCTTAGGGGCGATCTCCAAGCGCAAGGCCCACAGGGATGAGGAATATTGATGCTGTTATCAACCTGCGCAGGTCTAGGCTGTCGTCTATTACTAATTCAACCACGCCTTAACTAAGCCCGGCAGGCCGCCAGCTAAGGCCCTTTAACTAACGCTGCCCGCCTCCAGTTAAAGCCTTTAACTAAACGGCGCCCCCAAACAGCGCCCAGCTGCCGCCCAACCCCCCGCCGACGCCTCAACTGAAGCCTGCCCCTGCTCCCCTGCTCGCTCTCTTCCAAATACTTTCTTTTTCTTCGGAACTTCTCCTTTGCCTTTTTTTTTTGGCTGCTCAGCTTCTCTGCGCTTCACACCATCTTCGCTGTCTTAATAATTACCGTCTCAAGGGTCTCTTTGTGGCTCTCTCTCAGCGTCCGTCCATCCATCCCCTCCGCCATGCCCGCATCAACGTCATCCCGGCTGCCCCTCCGCCTCGCCCTCGCCCGCCGCTTTAGTCCTCGCCCAGCCTCCTCCTCCTCCTGCTGGCCTTATTTAAGCCGCCCTGCCCTCCTCTCGTCCGCCTCCTCGCCCTCATCCACATCTGCACGACCACCGCTACAGACAACCACAGCTCCAGCTCCAGCTTCTACAAGACTCTTCTCCTCCTCCAGCTCAAGACTCTTCTCTCCCACAGCTGCAAACATGGTCGTCCAAGAGATCAAGAAGTACGTGTCTTCTCCTCTTGCCTCTCCTGCTGTCCTGCTCTCTGCCCCTCCCCCGCTATCCTCACCAGCATATAACATAACAACATGAGTGATAATGATAGCGATATTG
>NW_003456424.1:943393-944852 GCF_000151425.1 Trichophyton rubrum CBS 118892 | reverse complement strand
GGCGAAAGCTCGTCCTGATTGACTGCTACGCCACCTGGTGCGGTCCCTGCAAGGCCATCTCCCCCGTCGTCGACAGGCTCAGCGAGGAGCACTGCGAGGATGTTGATTTCTACAAGGTCGATGTCGATGAGTGCTCTGACATTGCTGCCGAGCTAGGCGTCAGAGCCATGCCTACCTTCTTCTTCTTCAAGGGCGGCGAGAAGCTCCAGTCTGTTGCCGGTGCTGCTGAGGGACCCATTGTCGCTGCCCTCACCCAGTTCAAGTAAATAGATACTACACCATTCCTGCCTACGTTGCAAGGTACATATACGCATATGAAAGTTGACAGTACTTGGATGCATGGATGGATATTATGACGATTGTATTTTAAAGTGGACATCAAAGCATAAAGAGAACTAAGAGCCGACTCATTTCTCTGAACATTATATACTTGCATTATCCTGTTCTTTGGTCTGCCATTACGTGAAAAAAGTAGATATTGGAGCTGTGTTATCTCGTCGTTTTATTCGTGGTATCATCATGTCCTCATCCAAGTCATGTAAGTGTGTCTATCAAGAAAAAAAAAAAAACGCCATATAGAAATGCATGATTGCCTCCGAAAAAAACAAAAAAAGAGCCCGCTTAGATGCATTCATCCGTCCAGATAACTCCGTGCTGAGAATGTAATAAGAAAAGAACGGCGGGGGAAAAAAAAAAGAGAAAAGAAGAGAAGAGAAGAGAAGAGAAGAGAGACAAGGTCGTGACTGAACCCACAAGAAGAAGAAGCTAATCACCTTCGAACTCGCTATCACTCTCGCCAGCGGTCGATGCTCTTTCATTCGAAGATGGTGCTTCTTCCTCTTCTCCTTCCGCGGTTTCGGACAAGGCGAACTCGTCCACCTTTCCGCCACTGTCACCATCATCCTCAGCTACGTCTCTCGGCCTGACAGAGATGATCCGACAGTCTTCATCATCTGTACTTGTACCTGCATTAGAGATACCGAGAGTCACGTCCTGGAGGATTCGGCGTTTGCGGTCCCGGCCTTGCCGACGGCGGATCAAGGGAAGCTCATCATCGTGGCCATCTTCTTCTTCGTCATCGCTGCGGCCAGCAGATCGTTTGCTGGCTGTGCTGTTGCGTGAAGATGAGCGGGACGATGAAGCCCGTAGCAGAGTCCGCGCGGTTGGGCGGATCCCCCTGATCAGGCGTCGGCGAGGCGGCTTCGTGGGACTGGCCGAAGCTGCGGCGGTGGAAGCGGAAGTGGCTGCAGAGCGAGTAGCAGCGTCGGTGGGTTCGGAGACCGGTGCACAAACGGACGCAGGGGTAGAGGCTGGTGTAGTCAGGGTGCTGCTACCACTACCACCTGCAACGAGAGAGGGAGGTTGGGGGGACGAGCAGCCGTCGTGCGTAGTAGAGGCAGACGCGGGGGCATCCCGGAGTGACTGCATGGTCCGGATGAAGTCTGCTTCAATGGCAGGC
>NW_003456424.1:929674-943045 GCF_000151425.1 Trichophyton rubrum CBS 118892 | reverse complement strand
CTCGCTGGATGAGCTGCTGCCCTGGCATCCCAGGGGCCGCGAGAGCTCAGGAACCCCGTCGTGCGGCCCATCAACACTCCGCACTGATGAATAGTGCTGGAAGTTCTATATATAACCGTTAGATTATGCTAGTGAACTTAACACATAATGTATAAATATATATATATATATATATATATTACTTACGTGATAGGCAATGTGCACCGGCTGGTTCTCCCTGCCTTCCAGGCTACCATGGCTGGTGAAGGGAGTGATGCCCTGGTCTGTATAGACGTAGACATCCCTCTGGTAAGCCTGGCAGAAGGCTTGGATCTCCACCGACCCGCCCCAGAACCCGGTCTCCTTCATCTGCGTGAGCAGCTTCTCGAATTTGGCCCACTGGCCCTCCGAGGTCGCTGCCCGGTCACTGTATGACTGTGATTTGGACCGGGCAGCTGCTGCTCGCCTGGGAGCTCTCCTCTCCCCTCCTACATCCGGCACAAACTGCACAAAGTATGCCGCGTTTGTGCGGATGTGTTCGACCAGTCGTTCCCGGATTTCTCCTTGCCGGCCCTGGTGACCGTAGAGCTGGTCGGAAAGGGAGTAAAAAAGGCAATTGCCTTTTTATTTTTCATTATATGACAGCGGTTAGCTAGGCCATCCCAACTACTTCTCAAGGCGATGCAGTGACACTCACCGTCTCCCGGGGTTGGTACGGCGTAGAGCCGCCGCTCCTTCAGGCACTCGATGTGCAGGTCGTCCTCCTGCAGCATCTTTGCTCCCCCAGCCTGCTTCCCGGACCCCTTGCCTCCCGGCTGAGAAGTTAATCTTGCCGGAGACATGATGGGCACGATCCTGCCGTGGGAGATGGAGTCAGCCATGATCGAAGTGGTACCGCCCGTGAGTCAATCATGGGGAAGTAGAGGCAGCAATTGAGGGCATCAGAGTCCCTCAAACGGTGGAAATGCAGCAGCAGGTGCACTCTCACTGGGAGAGGCGTCTGGTACAGAGAGGTATATGCAAGGGGAACGTAGCAGGAGTGTAGTAGAGGGTGAGTATAACAATCGGCCAGAAAAGAAAAGACAATGAAGGCAGCAGAAAAAGAAAAGAAGGCTGGCCAAGAGAGAAGCTTGTGAATGGGATGGGAACGGGGCCCTTGCCGGGGAAGCCCGCAGCTTCCGGCAAAGCAAAGAGAAAGGCGCAGGCAAAGGGTGGTGATCGGCAGCAAGACGAGCTGGATGTCTGCTTGTATAGATACAGCCTGTTGCTCTGTCGTCTCTCGCCTCGTCTTGCGCTGAGGAAGCTCGGAAGTTACATGGACTTAAGGATGCCAAGAGGGATGTGCTTAGGTAAGACGGGAGAGGGGAGGTCATGTGATGCTGCAGAGCCCCATGGAGCAGGCGCTAGGCTTCTTTGGGAAAGACTTACCAACAACAACAACAACGTTAGATATCAAAAGGCCAGAAGAAGTGTATCTGGCCTTGGATATACAGCACAGTGATGCGAGGGTATCGCAGGGTGGATATCTGTTGTTTCGAATTTTCAGGAGTCAGTAGGCTGCTCGTGGGGTGGATGTGGAATGAGAGCGCGATATACCACTGTGAGGATGAGGCAATGCTGTGTTGAAAACAGCTTGATAGTATGATATTATTCGTCTAGTATGATACCATGATATGAAGAAGTGAAGTTTTGGTGAGAGAGGAAGAAGAAGAGGAAGAAGAGGAAGAAGGCCAGGAAGCGAGATATTTATACCCATCTTCAAGCTGGCAAGATCACTCTTTCCTACAGCGAGTCGATGACGCTATTGACTTCCCAAGGGAAGCCGTGACCGACGTCAACTAGAGATATCCGGTATTAAGTTTGTGTGTTTGTATGGCGCTGGAAATATTTGTGCAAAACAAGCTTAAACGCTGACGTCGTTGACTTTTCCCCTTGCAACGAGATATCCCGAGCTTACTGCAAACCGTCCGAGTCACGAAAATTTGACCTGGGTCAATGACGTCTATCGATAACATCATACACTACAGCTCCTCCCAGATACTTCTACAACAGGCCAATACCCCAAGAAGCTAGTGCTGTATACTCTTTTTCATATGTTTCGAGCCAAGTCGTAGTTTATATCATTTAGAGATGAAAATATTAATGTAATATGCAGGGATGTATATATGCAGAGGGTATCCTCTCTGCTATTTACCTACACCGCGCTTATCCAAAAGTACTCCAATCTCTCTATCCTGTAAAATTTCATCATGCTCCTTCCTCAGTAGCTTCGGTACATTTTGCTCAAAAGTAAAAAGCCCAAGTACTCTGCGCATTCAGTTCGGTGCTATCGCGACTAAATTTGAGCCAGACATGCTGCAGCTGTTGCGGAATAAGAGCATATCTCGTTAGTTTGCTTTCTTCCGCACACTCTTCTATCATGGTATCCGTGTGCCCATGGCTCCTCTTTTGAAGATAAGCTCTAAGACCATCGACCTGATCCCTGGGAACACCATTCCCTGCGTACAACATCCGTATGGAGCTATCTCCGCAACTCCATGTAGGGGGGATAACGAGTATTTTCCGATCATATACATAAGGGCAATAAAGGCCGGGACACAGATCACGCTTATTGCCAGAGTGGTAGGGAAGTCGATCAGGGAACGATAGGAGCGGAGCCGGCGGACGACGGCCAGACAGGAGAAAGTAAACAGCATGGCAGTTGCAAAGACAAGAGGCATGTTCCCATAGGCAAAGTCAGACGACTCCCACCCGAGGGCTGTTTCTGTGTAGAAGAGGCGAAGGTATATCCAAGGTCGTTTTTTCGACGGCATTCGCTTGATATCGGCTAATGCTCTTAGCGTCTTTGCCATTCAGCCCTCCGCGATGATGATGTTGTCCTCCAATACCACGGTGTACGGGGCGTTGGATTTCTTACAGGAATTCAAGGTGTATACATGATCATTAGCTGGTCAGCACCTTCCTGTATAAAACTGAACAAAACAAAACTCACAACACTCCTTTTTCATAATAATTCCTTTCAGTTTCCAGTTTCTTGAGATGTTCCAACTGACTCGCAGTGACATTGTAGCTCTCTGCGACATCCGCGAGCCGGTCAACCCATATTTGGCCCCAACTCGGATGTCTCTTCGGGTCCGTATCGGCGAAGAGGATGCGAAGATGAAGTGTTCGTCTTTCTCGTGGATCAAGTCCTACGAGAAGAGATCCAATAGACGGGTCGAAGTAGTCATCTGCCTCTCTCCGGACAGTCACAAACGCAACACAGAACAATGGATCCGCACCACCTTTGACGGAAGCAGGCGGCTCGACACGCGCATTATTCCTAGTAATGAAGCGGTGCGCCTCTCTCTCTCGACTCATACTATACCCCAAGTCATATACACCAGCTCTGTCGTTGAAAAAGGCAGAGTGAGGGTCCCGCCAGAACTGTTATCGACAGTACTGGAATATCACCATCCAGATAAGTGCTGCGGCCATCAGTGTTTTAACAGCCGTCAGCTTAAGTAGTTGGAAGGCAGAGTGCATCGATCCAATGCTTTTCCCCATCTCTGCCATTTTTTCCCCTCCGGCCTGAAGAGCAATACGCAGTAATAACTGTTCTGAAAAGCCAGGAGGCAGCAAAAATCCGCGGACAGCAGATATTTTCTCCAAAAATTGACCAGCATCTTTCATTACTCTGGTTCCAAAGGTTCCATAACGGTTATAATGGTACTGCAAGGATGCCCCTGCAGTGTCAATTGCCTGCTAGTGTAATAATGAAGGGCATTATTACTTTTTCATTGTCTCCAAAAGGCGCATCGCCCCTTGTGAGCTCAGAAACACGGTTGCGAGTATTTCCCGTCAAAAGTGAGACGAAAGAGACCAAATACCAGAAGAGAAAATCGTGGTAATTAATTCTCTTGTACTTTGTATTCTGTACTGGATAGGTTACCTTCAGTACCTCCTGGAAGAGCAAAGATGGGTCCGGAGAGGAGTTCTGGAGAACTCTGCTATAAATCAAGCCGCCAGAGTCGAAGGATTCCCTGGCAAGTAACCTAATTTCGATAGAGCTCCTCTGACGTCTATTCACGAGTTAACCGTACGGAGTAGCTAGGGCCTAGACTATCTCCCCTCATTACGTTAACTATCAAGTTCTGTGTGAACCACAGGTAGTGCGCTAATCCCGCAGGCATATACAGGATTTTTCACTCCAAATTCAGGAAAGATTCAATGTCTATCCAGGACATATATAAACCCAGGGCCACTCCTCCAAAGTAGTGGGCAGCGACAGACGACAACTTCACTCTCACGTAAATGATGGTCACGCTCAGAGAAGAAAGTCCCAGCTTAGCGATATTCCAACGCAAGACATAAATATAGCATATTGATTGGTCATTTTCGTCCAGCCCCGTACCAACGCTCTGGGTGCTCTGCATGGGAGCCAGTGTCCATTGATGGTCAGCCAGGTAGTCCAAGGTATTTCGACGATCCACACCGCTACATCGTGACTAGATGTCCGCGGACCTGTTGACATAGAGTGTATTTTGCATGATCTCGTAAATTTATCGTGCATATCCATCTTCGGGGCTTGAATTGGGATGTTCGAGGAAAGAATTGCGGGTAAAATTGCTGGTCGTTCTATGGTTTTTTTAAACGCATTGAGCTAGTTATATAGGGATTAGTCAGTCATCAAAATGACGAAGGTTTCAGGCCAAAAAAAAAGATAATCAACAACTCAACCTTACACCGTCAAGCATCGCTTCTAGGGCCTAGCAACGATGTTTGTTGATCACTCCCCCTCGTCATTGGTTCATTCTTGGAATGAAGCATAGGAATGTCCTCTATTTAAAGGATAAGGATTATTATTTAAACAAACTAGAATCAGTGCCATCTCTCGGCAAATGAAGGACCCATATGCATTTGCTCCCGAGTTATTTATATCGAAGATAAAGGCGTATTATCTCCGAGGAAATCATCCCAGACCTTCGAGAACCATAACTAGAATACCGAGATGACCGCTTCCGTAGTGCCCACACACCGTGCAAAGGTGACAGTTCTACTTGCAGCAGATAGACGGAATGCCCAAGTTTAACGTATTGATGAAAGCATGGCCTGTCTGTACCAAAGCTCGCCCTGGTGTCCACAACATCATTGAGGCCGCTGTTAGTAGTCCTAGAGAGTAAAACCCTTGCAGCTTTTGGATTTCTGGTATATAGTCAAGTGGTCCTCCGTCGTTAGATGCATTGGTGGTCCGCTATCGCCCTTGTTTGAACTAGACTGTAAAGTTTCCAGGTTCCAGGGTCAAATCAACGGATGGGTACCGCTAGGGCTGACGCTCCTGGGGCTGACAACTGCAAGAATCCGCTGAGACCGTAAGTAGGGGAATATATGAGTGTCCGCTATCAGCTATATATGTCAAATGCTTAGGTGGGAGGTCGCTAGTTGGGGTGTTACTCGAACAAGGGCGCTAGGCTTTCTGACAACCAAATGAGGCGTCGCATGAATTAAAACTTCTCTTTTTTTCTGGCCAGCCATTTAACAAAAGATAGTGACTCCAAGTTACACTGGACAAACAAGGCCACACTGAAGCCATGCTTCGCTGTGCTGATATCGGTAATTTCCCCAAACGCGGAGAAGCGGAGCCCCGAAGTTAAGCTCTGGCCTATGACTAGTTATTTATAACCCGGCTTTACCTCGGGCTTGTCTGATTCCTCGTCCTCTTCGCTTGCTCGTCTTCCCTTCATCAACCACCAAAAAGCCTTCCTTGCACGTAGCAGAATGGCGGCTACTAACAAAATTGTTGTTATTGGGTATGTTGGTGCCAGGGTTCAAGTGTTGCTCTTTGTTCTTTTGTTCTAATGCACCTTTCGCAGGGGTGGAGTTATCGGGTTAACGACCGCATACTTGCTCTCCAAAGATAAGTCGAACCAGGTCACTGTTGCTGCAAAGCATATGCCTGGGGACTATGACATTGAATACTGCTCCATGTGGGCTGGTGCCAACTTCCTTCCGTATGTTCAATGGTTTTCCAGATCCTAATGAAGGTTCACTTTAGTCGGGCCATGGCATGGCCCAGGCCGCCCGGCTAGTTGCATTCTACCTCCGGTATGCTAATCAATGGTCAATTCACGCATTGTTTGTGGAATAGAACTGGTGCTGAAGGCTCTGCGCATGCCCGGTGGGAAACAAACACCTGGCCTGTTCTTGAAGACCTGGCTCAAAATCACCCGGAAGCTGGCATACATTTCCAAAGTAAGAATGCTCAAAATACGTCTAAAACATTAGCTATACTAATTTATAAATACAGAGTCGGTTGTAATAAATCGAAAGAAGGATGCAAATTCTTCTACAGGACTATGGTTCAAAGAGCTACTCCGTCCTGATCCTTGGTACAAGGACATTGTGCCTGGTGTATGGATCTCTTATACCCAAATATCCCATGTTTGAATCGAAATTACGATCATGATATAGCTAACAGCCGTCTACAAAGTTCACACTTACTCCCGATAGTGATCTTCCAGAAGGAGTAGATAACCAAGCTGAGTTCACTTCAGTTTGCATGAATGCGCCCATCTACCTGGCATGGTTGGTATCACAGTGCTGCAAGAATGGAGTCGTTTTCAAGCGTGCTACCTTCAAACATTTATCCGAAGCCGCCAAAGTACATTCCTCTGGCCAGAGGCCTGATGTTATCGTCAACTGTACCGGCCTCGGGTCACTGAAGCTAGGCGGAGTCGAGGATACTAAGATGTACCCTGCTCGCGGCCAGGTTGTGGTTGTACGAAACGACCCAGGTGCCATGTATTCCTTATCTGGCTGTGATGATGGGGATGACGAAGCTTGCTACGTGATGATGAGGGCAGCCGGTAAGTATTCACTTCACACTAATCAACTAAAGACTAACAGTTTTTGTAGGGGGCGGAACTATCCTAGGCGGATCCTACCAGGTAAATAGCTGGGATAGCCAGCCAGAACCCAGCCTAGCAGTACGCATAATGAGACGATGCGTTGCCGTCTGCCCTCAACTTGTTGGCAAGGATGAAAACGGCAAGCAGAGAGGTATCGAGGGTCTTGATATCATTCGCCATGGCGTTGGCCTACGGCCTCTTAGACAAGGAGGTACGAGAGTTGAAAAGGACAAGATCGATGGCATTGCCGTGGTGCATAATTACGGCCATGGCGGATTCGGATACCAGACTTCATTTGGATGCTGTGCCGAAGTTGCTGCTTTGGTGAAGGAGACTTTGGCAGAAAAGAAGATAAAAGCTCGGCTTTAGGGTATCCAAGACCTCTACCGTATACGTGTCCGCTAATCAGGTAAAGCCCTCGATGTCAACGTCTCTGGCGCCGAGAAGCCCATACTTAGATCGCCAGTGAGTTAAAGAGAATATGATTTAGGGACTCGTTCTCAATTAAACAGCCAAATTTGAATATTTTTATACAAACATAATAAGATGTATTCTGTTCCCAATTAAACGCTCTCACTCCAAGCTATCAACTCTTGACTAATACCCCTTTCCTAAAACGGGAGGAGGTAATAAGGCACGTGACAACAACTACGTAATCTCTTACTAAGCTAATAACAAATGCTTGCGCCTTGATGCTTGCGTTTATAATTGCTTCAACAGCAAACAACAATAGCTCCAAGGTACGTAAGGTGATGGCTTTAAAGCTCTCATCAGTGACATCCATCTCTGTGTCATCGGGAATCGCGTTGCTAATCGTGTTGATAGCTAAGCGTAACCCTCCCTTATTCGCTAAAGCCTCGCCGACGTCAGCAAGCTAGCTGTCTCGAACTCCCTCGCTGCCTAGGCCACGACATTCCTCCTCTCACGACGACCACGAGCTCTATAAACTAGGCTAATATTCGCTTTTTGTCTTTTGAAACGTATTGCACACCGCCGAAATTTATACACCCCTCTGCACCCTTTGTTATTCCGAAGATACCAGACAGAAACGAGGAACTTTTTACGATAGCTTTCACGACAACTCTGTTCATTCAATTAGTGTATCATATCAACAAGCAAAATGGATCTCTCTAATGCATTGTGAGTATATGCTGCGGTAGTACCGCCTGCGCCATGCTGGCTCTGCGGCTGCGTTATTTCTCTCAAAACTCCGGAAGCTAACATATCTTGACTCTGTAGCCGTTTGGTCAACTTGGGGGTGGGTGTTATAATGATCTTGGGTGGAATCAGTCAGTTCTTTTCTGGCCCGCTGTTGTAAGTTCATCTTCCGAGCCTGTCGATCCATTATTTTGGGCGAGAACTTACTAGCGTTTTTTTAGCCGAAATATCATCATTGGAGTCTATGTCATCCTTTTCGGTCTAGGTATGGTGCTTCTATAGTCCGGACTAGTCTATAATCTGGCTGTGGATGTTATGTTATAGCTTACGGATGTACTAACGTGGACATTCTATCACAGCCACCGCTGGTATGGAGCTGGTACCGAACGTTCCACCATACATAACCAGACATGCGTCCTTCATGTTCTCCTTCATCGGACGAGGAATCTGTAAGTTGCATCAACCTTATTCCCCACGTATATAGCGCCTTACTAATATCTACTGCAGTCTACGTCTTCGTCGGCTGCATCATCCTCGAGTATAACGTTCTGCGTATCATTGCCGGATCGCTTATCGGAATCGTTGGCCTGGGCTACTGTGTGCTCGAGTACATCCCATCCATAGAACCACCAGCCAACATGCGCGAGGATGGTGGTGACCCGGGCTGGGGCGCTGAGCAAGTTTAACGGTGGTCCTGGCCCATCTAAGCTTGACACGCACCAAGAATTCGCTCCCGATACAGAGTATCCCGCTAAGCCCTTGCTCTTAATATTGCGAATATCCCACATCCATCCCGACATTATTCCTTTTCCCCTACTTACCTGCAACGCACATGAGAACTGGGATGGCTATACCGTTTCTTCTTCACTGACCTACCCCCTATCGACAACTTTCCGGTCTTCTTGTCTTCCGCTAGTATCATATTTGGGATATACCATTATTATCACAACTTGCTCCCGCTTCACTGTACTGTAGTATGCTACTTTAGGTATAAGAGTCCACCACTTTCCCTGCCGCTAGCCCCTTTTTCTCCTTTTTTTTCCCTGTCTGGAGTCAATGCATGCATGTCCCTTGCTAGGGCGAACTTCCCTGACTAGGGTAATATCACGTGTTACCGATCCAAAAAAGGAAATAACCAACCAAGATTCTCGGAGTTATGCTTACGTTTGTCTCTAGCCAATCAGACAACATGTAGATGCCATTACCAACGCCAAGACCCAAAAATAAGAAAGCGCGACGGCCTAGCAAGTGGGGCTGATGAGGTTAAATTTCTTATCAGCAAATCTGATCAGCAGAAAGACGAAGAGGAAGAACGACGAGATGTGACGACGAGGGCGTAAAAGGAGGAGAGAAAAAAAGGTGCAACGAGAAGAATAGAAGGCAAGGTCAGGAAAATATTTATCTAGGCGATAACCGGAAGGGAAGGATTAAAGGGCGGGAGGACGGAGATTCAAAGCTTGCGGTGGCGTGCTGCGTGCACTGATGATCAAGATAAGATAATCAACGGGGGAGATAATCAGATTCGCTCGTCCGTGAAAAAGGGACGTACGCAGAACCAGCCGCAGCAACACCATGACGAAAGGAGAGAAAAAGCATCACACGACCCAGAATCAAGCATAAGCGAGCGCGCTTGCAGCAGATCCGTCTCAACCTCGCTTTCAACGGTCCCTTCGCCCCCAGAATCAGTGTATAGAGAATAGCTGAGGCACTCGACCCTGTGGGTAACCTCAGGCAAGCGAAACAAAAGGAAGCGAAAACCTTGGTGAAGATCTGATAAGGACAAGCATTTTTTCTTCCTTTTTTTTCATTTCTCCAACTTGGGACTTTTTTTATCTTGGGAGCCTAGTTTAATCTTCCGCTCTCCTGGCCAATAGTAGGTTGACTATTTCGCTTGTCGTGTCATCCTCTTGTCGCAGTCTTCTTTCTCTGCCTGTCCTGTCGTCTCAGCTCCTTTTCTCTGTTGGCCCCTTTGGTAAGAAGATCCTTCATTCTCCTTATTCTCGTCAGCGCTGGCTTTCGCAGTATAACGACTCCTCATTCTCGACCGTCCAAAGCTTCGGCTTAAAGGAGCCTGCAGCCGGCAAGACATGAGCAAATATTGTTGCTAACTCAATACCGAAGGACCAGAAGCACTGAAGGCTGCCATATTACCCTCGCCCTCCTACTATAGCATATATTGTCCAGCGTATAAAACTCTCTCTGCTTGTCGCTTGAAGCATTTTCGCCAGTGGCAAACGTCCTGATCAAACGACCCCCAAAAGACCCCCCCGATCGCAAACAAACAGTCTTATCTTTTACCCCAACGGTTGCCCCGTCGTTTGACTCGGGCTTACTAGCGTATTTTGGGGGGTGACTTCTCACGGAGGAGGGTCTCTTTAAGAAGAAAATATACCCGATAGGTACGGACGCTGCCGATGCTCACTCTTCGATCTTCATCAGATACCGTACGCGGATTCCCAGCTACAAAACGCGATATGATACGCCAGCCATCTGCCGAGGACCTTGATGCTGCACATCAGCTGGTTTCTTCTGCGCGAGGCGTCGCGGACTTCCGGCCTGATAACTTTGACGCCAGCCGGTCGCCTGACGGAGATAAGGCAAGCGTCGGTACAGGTGCAGCCATGGACGACGCTGCCTCGAGTGATCAAAATCAGAGTGAGTCGCAGCAGCAGCAGCAACAGCACAGTCAAGCCTCGGAGCAAATATCGGCGCCAGAAAGCTCAAGTCGCTCGAGAGCGTCGCCAAAGGCTTCGCGGAATACAGAGGTCTTCTTGGGACACCAGTGTGTGTAAGTGCTCGCATGTTACAACCACCTACACAGTTCGTACGTCTACTAGGCAGATATGCTAACATAGCATTCTCTACGCAGGAACTGTGGAACAAAACGAACTCCTTTATGGCGCCGATCACTGTCTGGTTCAACTATCTGCAACGCTTGCGGCCTATATCTCAAAGCTAGAAACACGGACAGACCTACAAACCGGGTCCGTGACTCCGGAGCAAACGCAAGCAGTGGCTATGCGAATAACTCAACTTCAGATCCAAGAGCTTCTCCTGTTGCGAGTGATGTGTCTGCTCAGAACGCATCCGGCTGTGGATCTACTCCGGCAGGCACCTGTCCCGGTGGCGGGAGCTGTAACGGAACCGGCGGCGCGGTAGGATGCGATGGATGCCCGGCGTACAATAACCGCGTATACAAGGCAGCTCCTCGAGCTCCTTCAGTCCGTCAAGCGAGAGCATCTCCATCTGCTCAGACAAGCGAAGAACAGGCTCAGAGCGGACTGGATGCTTTAGACAGCGCATCCCAGGATGCCAGCGGAATGCCCAAGGCTTGTCAGAACTGTGGCACTACCCTCACTCCGCTCTGGAGGAGAGATGACCAGGGGAATACCATATGTAATGCTTGTGGTAAGTAGACTCTTCTCAGTTTATCTCTTCTTCGCAGCTTTGCTAATCAGTGATGTCCAGGCCTCTATTACCGGCTTCATGGGAGTCATCGGCCCGTTGCTATGAAAAAAACAGTTATCAAAAGACGAAAGCGGGTCGTTCCAGCTCTTAGAGACCGTTCTCCAGGAGCTGGGTCTTCAGACAATTCTTCAGTCTCCCCTGAGCTACACTCTGCCAGCCTTGCAACTAGTAATGCCGATAGCAATGCCTACCCTTCGTCTGAGAATGGAGGACCTAGCTACGGGGCCGCCCAGTTTCCTCATAGTGCTCCTCCACCTATCGACTTCACAGGCTACTACAGCAAACCAACACAATCTACCTCCTCCCCCGGCCTAAACACTCTGATCAATCACTCCCCCAACACTAAGAAACGGACTCACTCTGAAAGCACCTCTACTGAATCCGCACCCCCAGCTACTCGTATACAGTCCGACATTTCAGCTTCTGCACACCTCCCTCCCATATACCCAGCAAGTGCTCGCGGTCTACCAAATTCAGGCCGTCTAAGTTCAATCTCCTCCTTGCTCAACCATACAGATCCCAGTTTTACCGAATCCCACGTCGATTCTGCTCTTGGCTCAAACCCTCCAGCCAGATCCCAGACACAAACTCAACCTCAACCTGGCAGTCGCTCTTATTCACCGAATCCAGTGAAAACCCCGTCTACCCAGCCAGCACATGGCAGCCACTCTATTCCCCCGCCGTCTCTTACACCCACAGCTGACGATAACGTCAAGGCGGCGAGAAGAGCTCAGCTGCAGCGTGAGGCAGAGAAGATGCGTGAAGCTTTGCGTGCAAAGGAAAGGGAGCTGGCTTCATTAAAGTAGCCCTCAGTCTCTTATCTCCGTGTCCCTGTCCGTTGATCAAGGAATATCAGTCGATGATATGGCTTTTATACCCTTTCTTTACCCTATTTTCACTTTCGCTTGTCAGCGTGTAACTTTCTTACTGGACATTTAATTTCCTACTATCAATTTGTCTTTTCTTGTTGTCTTTCTTTCTGTGTTAATCTTCTCTATGATATATGACTTTGCTTCCATGCTAGGTGTTCGGTCGGTATAAGCTCCCTGTGATATTCGGATAGGCAGGCTGGTCGGTGGATGCATGTATCTTTTCTTCTCCTTACTTGTTTCCTAGCTGTATCTCACTTCCTGATGAACAGGCCGAGTCCGGTCAACTCCCCTTTTATTCCCTTTCAATTCAGCCTCGCTGCTCTTTGACAAGATTATTATTTAATTGATGAAGAATTTGTTCAATGCCTAATACACAGACTTTTTTTTTTCGTGTCTTTTCGGCTTAGATACATCCCCGTTCAAATCAGCAGTACATTGTCACAAGGCAGGCAGCAAATCTCATAGCAAATATCGTTTCAACCACCACCTCCCAGCAACGATGTCACCCCTTCCGTCTACTTCGTTGACAGATAAACCATGCTCTGTGGCCTCGAACGCGTGACCTTTCGTAGGTACTAAAAAAGTAAGAGTCTGTTCTCCATGTCAAGTTGAGTCCCAGGAAGGCCCATCACCCACACTATATCCACAATCCACCAGAGTGAACAAAACCACGAGAAGGACATCTTCGAACTTCAACTGCGAGAAACCAGCAAACAAGCAGACTTGATAACAACCAGCTACCCTATTATCGTCATCATCATCATCACGGTGATCCCTAAATCTCACTAGCCAGCACACACTGCGAGAGCGGCGACATGGGCGTAGGGCGGATTCTTATCCTCTTGGGAACACCCCTCTCACACATTCCATTCTTGAAGTCCTTTCTCGACCAGCATCTCCAGTGAGGATTCAGCAACCCGTTGAACGGCAGCCATGGCTCTACATAATAAGAATCCGAGTCAGTTGAATCGAGAACCGGCCGTTTCTTACCACGCTTGACCTTATCG
>NW_003456424.1:926933-929503 GCF_000151425.1 Trichophyton rubrum CBS 118892 | reverse complement strand
TAGTGATGGACCGCGGTTTTCTCGTCCTGTGCCTGGTCTCGAGAGTAAATCTCGTCAAGGGCTTCTTCAGAAAGCTCGGTGTCTTGCCGGCAGCATTCATAATCTGCCGCGTTATACCCTTGAATATCTTCTTCCTCGTCAGACTCGGAGTATTTGAAGAAGCTGGGGACCTCGGTGTCGATCTCATCAGTGTCGAAGTCATCAGTGTCGAAGTCATCAGTGTCCATGGGCTTCTCTGAAGAGCTATTTCCGATGTTATCGTGTGACTGACTTGACGCAGGCGTATCTTCGTCGCAGGCATCAGACTCAGGGGAAGAAGACGAAGACTCCTCCTCATTTGAAGCAGCCATCTTTTCAGAATCAGATGGCTTCTCATCAGCAGGAGAGCCATCGTGGGGAGACGCCCGAGGCTGAGTGTCGAGTACGTCACCAATGGAATCTTGTTGCCCGTTGGTAGTATGACGAGAGCTGCCCTCTGGCTCATCCGAGGTACCATCGTACGATTCCATACCGCTAGGATAGTCATCCTCCATCTTCTGAGGCTTCTTCTTGGGTGATTTTCTTGGTTTCTTCTTACTATTCTTCTTCGTAGCCTCTTTGACAACAGTGAGATTTTTAGCCCCCTTGAGATGACGAACGATATAGACATGCAAGCCATTGTCCCATTCGCAGACAAACGGATGGCTGGCAGAAGGAGGATCACGGCAAGGGACGATGAAGGTAGCTTCACGAAGCTTGAAGTTCTTCTCCGTGTCCCACAACGCACTCTCAATCACATACCAGGGACCAGGCTCTGCTGCAGTGACGAGGTAGAAGTACGCCACGGCATACGGGCCGGACTCTCTCAAGCGTGATGGAGAGCTGATCGTGCAGTGACGAGGCTCAGGGAGTTCTGGACCGGATGCGAGTGCCCATTTCTCGAGGACTTTCTGGGTCAAGGGCCGCCAGTCTATATGGTTTTCGTGGGCCATAACTGGCTAGCAGTCTGTGAATCCGACCACGGAGTCTGAGCTGAACAAGGAGTCTCTGCGGTGACGAGTCCCAAATTTGACAGGCAGTCTGTTTGCTGTCTGTCGTACTGTAGGATGCTTCAAAGGGAGATGACTCGAGCAGCCGGGATATCAGTCGAGTCAAAGGTTGAATAGTCTGGAGTGTATACGGCACGGTCGATACAATGAAAAGTGGTGAGCTTGAAAGACGACTTGAATTAAACAGCTGGAGAAGCTTGAGGATGTCTTTAATATGTGAGATGATGGTGATGACAGGAAAGAGAGGAGGGAGAAGAGAGGGAGGATGAGAAGAAGAGCAAAGGGCCATCCTGTTGCGTGTGCCCTTGCCCTCCCTGACTCCCTCTTTTAGGGCAGGACTAAGACAACATCGTGAAGGCCCTTTTGTAGACTTCTGGCTCTATCTGAGCGAATGAGCATGCTCGGCGTCCTATTACTAGTAAAGAAGGTAGGCATAACGACATTAGCGAGCAGCCAGTTAAAGATGTTGGCATATAATAGATATACCCTTAATACAACAGTATATCTTATAGAACCAAACTCTGTCTGCATTATCAGGAAGCAATACTGTGGGTATAGTGATATAAGAGTAGCAAGGCTGGAAAAGAGAGCTTCTTCTTCTTTGGATATTCACAGCTATCCTTCTATGTGGCTAAAATACAAGAGAGAAGCAAGCTCTTCGCATATCTGCTATGTCTTGATTAATCCAGAATATACCTTCACTAACTATCTTTTGTATCAAGCATAGAGTGATAGGAGGCTGATAAGAAGGTATAAAGACAGAACAGGGTGTACATATTAGACAGCAGTGTGTCCTAAAGCAACAACTCTGCAGTAGAGAGTTACAAGAAAGCTGGATATCTTAGTTTCCCTATCTTTCTAGAGAATGTCTTGCCTATAAAAGCACGAGGTATTATCCCAAGCATCTCTGTACAAACGTAGGGGCCTCTCTATCTGCAGATAGCATGGCATCTCTCTAGATATTTCTCCTTTTCCTCCTTTTTCCGTGTTATTTTTTAGTGACGTCACATGACCATGGCTAATATCGGCGCTAAGCCCTAAGCCGGCTGACTAATCCGGCAAAGAGGGAAAACTGCGGGGAGAAAGTCGCATCGCAGCTCTCGATATAAACAACGACGACGACGACGAGGTACAGAGGACGAGAAGAAGAAAGGAAAGGGAAAAGGGGCCAATTTACACTCTGCCTACATCCATGCTGCGTCTGCGAACATTTATCAGAAACCTAGGCGCCCTTGACTCCCGATCGATCGCTCTAAGTAACAGCCGGGCCCTCGCTTTCTAGCTCTAGCCCAGCATCACTCGCTCAGATCGTCCACCGCACCTACACGAGACGGACGATGGCCACCGCGATGGGCAAACGCCTTGACGGCAGACGATCTTAGTGACCGGAGCATCGTCAGGCATCGGCAAGGCACAGCGCTGGAATTCGCGCGAACGTCGCCGAAGAACCTGAAACTCATCCTGACTGCTCGGCGATTCGACTCGCTCAAGCAGGTTGCGAGCAGATCAGACGGAGTAGGGGAGGGTGGTCAAGGTGCTTCC
>NW_003456424.1:921252-926578 GCF_000151425.1 Trichophyton rubrum CBS 118892 | reverse complement strand
ACCGACGCTCTTCGGAAGGAACTTGTCGCTACTCGCATCAGGGTTATTGAAATTGATCCCGGCCAAGTTGAAACTGTAAGGATCTAACTACTTACTTTTGGTGATTTAAGATAAGATGATTTGGACCACGATATAGGCTAACGCAGGAGCGGCGGCGTTTGCAGGAATTTTCCGTGGTGCGATTTTATGGAGACAAAGCCAAGGCGGATGCTGTTTATGCGTAAGTCTCCAGTCCCTCTCTGATGAGCTGCGTCGAGTTTCGTGACACTGACTGTTGTTGAATGTGTGTGATGTCTAGTGGCTGTGATCCTCTCACGGCAGAGGACATCGCGGAGGTAATCGTATTCACCGCTGGGCGGCCGGAGAACGTCGTTATCGCGGATACGTTGATCTATCCACAACATCAAGTGAGTTCTTTCTTTCTTTCTTTTTTACTCTTATCCATTTTCGATCCATTTTTCAAATCAAAAAGGAGCCCCCAACCGAGCAAATCTTGTCTTCCGTTTCCGTTCCTTTCCCCCCTTCTCCCTTTCCCCCGTTCTGGAGTCAAACGTGAGTTTTTCTAACACGCGCGCGTCCTCTTAGGGGTCGCCAACGACTCTATATAGGAGGTCATAAGCCCAGGCAGCAGACAGGCAGAAGGTCAGAGGGCGAGAAAAGAGATGAATCCGAGGACACGGAGACGACTTGACCATGTAGATATGTATATAGAAGAACGTGTCTTGTCCATTGTCTTCCGGACTATAGTTACTGTCTATCAAACCCCCTTTTTTTTCAGTTCTTTGCTACTCCTGCCAAGCTGCCCGCTTAGCTTAGCTCCTACACTAGATGGGTAGATGTACCTTGCATTGTCCGGCCGATGTAGAAGTCCCATCGAGGGCAAAAGTGATAGTCTCTCAAGGTGAAAAGAGGTAAAATAAGAAAGAAGAGGAAGAAAAAGAGAGGGGGAAAAGAAAAAAAACAAAAAAGACAAACAAAAGCACTTTCTACACGTGAATGAAATGACAGGGCAGGGCATCCATCATGGCTTTTTTTTTTTTTTTTTTTTTTTTTTTTTTTTTTTTGGGCTGAACATCACACGCGAGAGATCCACGCTGGCAAAGGGGGGCAATAATGACTTGAGTGGTGTGAGGCCGCTGTGGACTTGGACTGTTCCTTAGCTAGATGAGAAACGTAGGACACTACTGTGACATAACAGAATCAAGATGCAATATCAATCTCGACCGTCCGGAGCCCACGGCCAGGATGAGATGGACGAGTATGCTACTCCAGATAAGAGACGGATCCTTCGGCCAGAGACTGCTGGTCAGTCTTGCTCGTGCCAGCGTAGAGCCATCGGAAGTCGTCGAGCGTGATCTACTTGCATGAATGGGCAATAACCCGACGAACACGGATGCAACACATGTACTCTCTGTAAGCATGCTGGGGATAACAATTATAATAGAAGGCAGCAAAGAGATGCTGTGGTGAGTAACTCTGGACCTACATCCGAAACTCCCAGGGCCAGGGATTAGATCCGCTGGCATGACAAGGCCTGGTCGTTGCAAAAAGGAAGAAGAAGAAGAAGAAGCATGAGGAAGGAATAGAATGATATATCGGCCCAGCGAGCCGACGGGCAGGGCTAGGAAGGGTAACCTTGCTGTATAAGTATGAACATGCTCCGTAAGTAGCTAAGTGTCCCCTCTACCGAGATGAGAGGTGGGCGTGGGAGTGGGAGGGAAGGGAAGGTCAAGGGCTGCATGATTTTGGGCCTGGCAGGTCGAAAGCAAGGGAGAGCTGGTGGCGTGTGAAACCCTGACAGGGCTGACCGGTGAAGTCACAGAGAAGCGTATATTCAGTAGTACCTGTACCTGTGGCCGTGTACCTGACCGCCGGGTGGTGTCGAGCGTAACTCGAGCAGCAGCGTAGTAGCAGGACAACGGAGCCCGACTCCACCAAGGTCGTTTTCAGTGGCCATTTCGCAGTTGTCGGCCTTTTTTGTGAGAAAGCATGTGTAAAAACGGGCAAATGCACTCCAGTCTCCAGCCCGGTTCGGGTCTCTGGGCAGTCTCCATGCTTTCCAGAGTTCTAAGTCTCATGCAGGAACTAGATAACGCACGCACGCAGCGAAGTCTCAGGTCAGCCAGTCGCAGGACGGATACTCCACCGTCTCGAGACGCCATCAGCGAATAGAGGCCTGCCTGTGACCGCCCGGAGCTCGCAGGACAGACCAAGTGGCTGTTATTTTTGGCTCCTGCTGGCTGGCTTGCTTGCTACCCAGGCAACCAACCGACTGTCTGCACCTGCGCCGTGTGATATGTAGCTTTCCCCGGGGGAGGCTTATCACACCTTAGGTACATACTCCGTACTGCAGAGTCAGGAAGTACATCAGTAGGTACATTACTCCGTAGCTTGGGCGAGCCTAGCTTGTTGACGGGTGGATGCTCGCAATCTCCGGCGTCAAGCCAGGCCAATCCCTTTTTTCCCAAGGCAAAAGGCGTTAAGTATCAAAAAGTAAAGCCTGGGATGGGACTTGAGGATGGGGAACAGGGCCCCTTTTTTTCTCCCTTCTCTTCCAGCTTCTGCAACTCCACTGGCTGTCTAGACGGAGAACTCTGGACGGAGAACGTGCCAACGGGGAGTCTCTGAGAAGTATCAGTGCAGTGTAGAGTAGAGTAGCAGTTGACTGAGCCGGAGGCTGGCGGGCGGTGGAAGGATGATGCCTGCTGGGGATCTGCGGTGCCTGCGGTGCTGTGAGTACGGAGTAGCATGTCCTGTATATACGGGCAGGAAGACGCCTCAACGCGCCGTCGTCTGGCTCGCTGAGACGCCCGCGGCCCTGCTGCAGGGTTCTGCCTGGCAGACGACGCTGCTCGAGGCCGTCCATCTGCCTGCTGATGCTTGTTGCTGCCTGTCTTGTTGCTGCCGGCGGTTTGTTCGTGGATGCCGCCGTCGCCTGCATGGTCACTCGCGCGCAGGAGACCAGCAGAAGCGACGACGGGGAGGCCTTCCTGCAGGCCATCCAAGTAGCCAGCAGACCTGCATCTCCGTCTCTCTGTCTCTGTCACTCCTGTCGACTGGTGTTGTCGTCTCTTATGTGGTCTGGCCGTGTAGTAGTAGAAATAATAATCAACAACTAAGATAGCGGTCCCTTTTTTTTCCTTTTTTTGCTTTTTCTTTGCTTCTTTTTTTCCCTTTTTTTATTCCCTTTTTTTTTCCTCTTCCTTTTCCCTCTTCGTCTTTTCTGATAGCAAAAAAGGGCGAGCGTTAACGTCGAGTTCGAGAGCAGCAAAGAAGAAGAAGAAGAAGCCAGCGTCTGAGCAGAAGCGCCGCATCTCTCTTACATCTTCTTTACTTCTACTTATCATCTTCTTCTACTCCTCTACTACTTCTTCGCTTGTCGCCTCCTAGAAAAGGAGTCAAGAAGCTGTCCTTTTGCTTTTTCCTCCTCGCCGTCTCTTCTCAACTGCTGCAACCACCGACTTGACTCTGCGATCTCTCGCTTCTTCTTTCTTTTTGGCCCTTCTTCTGACTTGACGTCCTTCTATATCTCTTCTCTTCGTCTCTTCTCTTTTTTCGACCTGTCGAGAATCCGTCTAGAAAAGAGGGAGCCTCCAGCGTTGTCGTTCTCCGTCCTCGCCGTCTGCTCAGAGCCCCCCTTACGCTGCGTCGTCGTCGTCGTCGTCGTTCTTCTTTTTCTTCTTCTTCTCCGGTTGCTACGACTACTCTTAACACATCATGGCCTCACGAGTAAGCCGGCTCTTCTTCTACTCGTCTACTCCTGCTAACGTCTGCAGTATCTCCGAGAATACAAGCTGGTCGTCGTTGGCGGCGGTGGTGTCGGCAAATCCTGTCTCACCATCCAATTGATCCAGAGCCATTTCGTCGACGAATATGACCCTACAATTGAAGGTGCCTTTCCCTTCCTCCTCTCTTCTTCTTCTTCTTCGTCTTCATCGTCTTCGTCTTCCCCTTGTCTCGTACATATAATAACTCATCCGTCACAGACTCATACAGAAAGCAATGCGTCATCGACGACGAGGTCGCCCTGCTAGACGTGCTCGATACCGCCGGCCAGGAGGAGTACTCCGCCATGAGAGAACAGTACATGCGAACCGGCGAGGGCTTCCTGCTCGTCTACTCCATCACCTCCCGGCAGTCGTTTGAGGAAATCATCACCTTCCAGCAGCAGATACTCCGAGTTAAGGACAAGGACTACTTCCCCATCATCCTCGTAGGCAACAAGTGCGATTTGGAAAAGGAGCGAGAAGTCTCACAAGAGGGTGCGTCTCTTCTCTTCCTCTTCCTTTTCTTCTACGGACATCACCTAACTAACTCTCGACAGATGGTGAAAAACTAGCACGGAGCTTTGGATGCAAGTTCATCGAGACATCAGCCAAGTCACGTATCAACGTCGACAACGCCTTTTACGATATCGTTCGAGAAATCCGCCGATACAACAAAGAAATGTCATCCTACTCATCTGGCGGCGGTGGATTCGGATCCCGAGGCCCAGAAGGCAAGATGGACGTCGACGACCAGGGCGATCAAGCCGGCTGCTGCGCCAAGTGCATTATCATGTAAACGGAATGAAAACAAGATAATAACAAAAAAAAAAAAAAAAAAAAAAGAAAAAAGAGAGAAAAAAAAGAAAGAAAGAGAGAGAGAGAGAGAGGGAGGGAGGTTGGGGAGGGAAAATATTCCATGGAAAATCCGAGAGACAGGCGGGCAGGCAAAACAGACGACAGACAGAACGGGCAGAGAAGCGAAAGATATTAAACATAACGGAGAATGGGAGGTTCGGCCAAGGGAAAAAGAGAGGTAAAAAAGGGTCAATCCGACTGGTAAGAGAAACGAAGTGACGCGCAAAACACAGGTAGAGGATTCTTTCCAGGGGTGTACGATTTTCAAAAAAAGGAAAAGCAAGCCATTTAAAACCAAATTATCTTCAATTGTCAGCATTTACAGTCAAGAGCAGGGGAATCGGATCCAATGCCTGAGAGCAGTCAAAAAAGGCGAAACCCAGCAACAGCCGAATCTCACTCGACCATGCTGTCTTTCGAACGAGTCGCTCATATAACCAGCCTCCGCGACCCCCCCTCCTCTCAACGTCCGCCGCAAGGACAACCGAGAAAAAGGCACAACGAATACGTCCGTCTCTCTCGAAGAAAACAGTCTCTACCTTCTCGACCGGTCCAGGATTGCACAGTTGATTGACCATTTTGATGATATTTTCTTCATATTTTTTTTTTTGTTCTATCTGGAATTTCATGGATATAATCTTCCTTTTTCTATTCCCCCTTTGCCTTTGCACTTTGGGTTTATTTCCCCCCCCCCCCCCCATATT
>NW_003456424.1:913199-920307 GCF_000151425.1 Trichophyton rubrum CBS 118892 | reverse complement strand
CATTCCCACCCCTGTGTCCGTCTGTTCGTGCGTTCTATGCCTCCTTATACCACTTTATACCACAACACACTACACCATGCCATATACACATTCCTATCAGTACTGTCCATCTATCTATCTATCGGTCTGCTATTTTCTAATTCTATTTCTATATTTCCTTGTCCTTTTTTCTTATCGTATCATTACTATTTCATCTTCATATCTCTTATACTCCTTTTTGTTACTTCTCCTTACTTTTCATACCTCCTTAATTTACCTTACTTATCTTACCTGCTCTACCACGGTGATATACGAGAATGCGCAGGCAGCTCTGTCTCTCTCATCTTCTAAAAAGGACACTCGAGCTCGAACCGAGAGAATAACTACTTATTACCGTCTGCCATTCTTAAATTCTTATCTACATCTTACCCTACCTTAACTTCTTCGCTGTGAGTATACTTATTCCTCTCCCGTACCATACCATCTTTGCTCTCTTTTCTTTTCGTTTTCTCTGCTTTTCTTTTTCTTTGCTGTTCATTTTATGTCTCTACTTTGTGTTTTGATATCCCTATATACAGTCTCTACATCAGCTACGCTCATATCTATCTATCATACTTCTCCTCGCTTCCATCTCCGCTCACTGCCAGGCTGCTTTCTTTGTTTCTCTTTCTCTTTTCCATATAAAATAGCTCAATGCATGCACCATTTTCTTCTCTCAGCAAGCCAATAAGTGGTCTTGTAGATGCGCCACCGGTCTAGACGTCTATCAGATATATATATATATATATCAAACATAACCCAAAAAGTATGTATACCACAAATAACAGTGGTAATTCTATACCGTCTCCTCCTCTACGTCATCGGGATCATCCTCGTCCTCCCTCTGTACTCTCCTGCCCTCAACATTCTTCTCAACCTCCGGCACAAGGCTTTCCAGGTACTCTCTGTCCGCACCCACCAAGGTAACGGTATTTCTTCGCTTGCCCCAGCGCGGATAACTGCCTACCTTAACGCCCTTTGGTTCGACCCGCGCCGCGAGATCAGTCAGATATGCTGCTACAGAACTCTCCACCAGCGGGGTAGATATGAGTATCCTGTGCATTCCTTTCCCCTCCGGATCAACCAGGCGAGGCAGCAGGATCGGTTTGAGGCCTGCCAGCAACCGTTTGAACAAGGACGGTACGCCTGGAAGTATGTACACGTTCCCATTGACAACTGTTACGGGGACCCAGAGTTCCTCATCAATGAAGAGAGCCTGGTCTTCCAGGGGGATGGTTTTGTCCATGGGCAGCTGGACCATGCGTAATCGTGCCGTCAGGGCGTCCGAGGGCGTGTCCCAGTTGAAGTTAGGGCCGGCCTGCTGGGGCTTGGAGAGACGGCGCATGCGTTCGAAGGCCTGTTCGTGCAGGACGAGCGGGAGGTTGAAGGCACGAGCTATCGACTGGTACGTTATATCATCGTGTCTGGAGAGGGGAAGTTAGTCTATCTCATCTTCTGTAGTAGTAAAGGTGCTAGTGGTGTGATGTACGTTGGCCCGATGCCTCCGCTGGTCACGACAAAGTCGTATTTCTCACTCATGCGCCGGACAGCCTCGATGATCTCGCTCTCCTCGTCTGCGATGACTTCCACTCTCTTCAACTGTATCCCAAGCTTGAAGCAATATTCCGCAAAGTGCGGGGAGTTCGTATCAACTGTCTACCAGCCATCAGTCAGCACAATTGATCAATTGAACAGTCAGACCTAGAAGAAATCAAGACAGACCTTACCGCCTAGCACTTCATCGCCTATGATCAGACACGCCGCTGTGCAGATGGTCTTCCTGAAGTTCTCGCGTGCCGTCGCCGATGAGGCTGCGGACGGCGTGGACGATGATGTCATTGGCGATAGGGACGAGGGAGGGAACGCTGCGGCAGAGCTGTGGGCGTAGTTGGGCAGAGGACGGCTGAGATGGCGGATCACCTGGCCGATGCGACTATACATGAGCCCGTCAGTTCGATGTAGCTGTGGAAGTAGAGAGATGTTGGTGTTAAAAGCGCTGGCATAGGGATTGAGGAAGAAGAAGAAGAAAAAAAAAAAAAAGGGACGAGAAGAAGAGAAGAAAACGAGCGACCAAAAGGCAAAAAACGTCACCCCACATTTTACAACAGTTCCGCGAGCTAGCAGTTGTTTTTATCCGTCATCAACAACGATCAACAGCTGGAGAACAGAAGACAAACAGCCATGGTATGCAGTGACTTCCGATGCTGAGCGTGCCTGCTTGGGCTGGCTAGCTAACATGGCCAGTCGGACACCCGCCTGTACTCGTTCTCCCCCGAGACGACAGAGAAGCTGCGCAAGTTCCGTCTGGGAACGTCGAGGGCCAAAGATCCCCAGGCGATGATATGTAAATATACTAGGCCTTCTAAGGACTCGTAGGAGGTCCTGGCGAAGAGAGCGTGGCTGATACAGAGACAGACATGATCGACGCAAAGAGCCAGGAGATCCGGCCGGTCGACGGTGAAGTCTACTCGAAGATGGAAGACCTAGCAGACGACCTTCCTGACTCTTCGCCCCGATTTATCCTGCTCAGCTATCCCCTGACGATAGTAAGCCTGCGTCGATATCTTATTCTGTTGCTCCTGGCGATGTTTTTATTATTATTACTGTATGCTGACCTGGCAGGCTGGCCGTCCCGCCGTCCCCTACGTCCTGCTTTACTACCTGCCCGAGAACTGCAACCCATCGCAGAGAATGAGCTACGCCGGTGCGGTGGAGCTGATGAGGAGCGCGGCGGAGGTGAACCGGGTGATAGAGGTCGAAAACGAGACGGACGTCATCGAGATTGAGAGCAAGCTTCAGTCACAATAACTACCCTTCCTGCCTAGTCAGGTGAACTGCTGTATATATTACCAAGGGAAGACGGTCCAAAATGTCCAAATGACAACAGGAATGGCTCATAATAACCAGCCCAACCAAACCACTAGTTAGTTACTGAGGGTACTCAGGTCATCTCAGGTACTCTCGGTGGCCTGGCCGGCGGATATACCGACGAGAGAGTCGTACAAACCACCGAGCCCTGTTTATGTCCCTGGGAAGAAGCAAAAAGTTGAGATTGTTTCATAAAGTCACTCCCGTTGGCAAGAAGATTAGTTAAAGTCTTTCTTGAATTTCATGGTTTATTTTTTTTTAATATACGTATCGTTACCGCCAACCTGCGACAGCCAGGGTGCCTGCAGGGCTAGAGGACGATCGATCGATGGGACTGCTCCTTGTCCATGGAAGGCCGAATGAAGGAAATGGACCGTGGTATCGTATGTTGATTTGGTTATCAAATATTAGCCATCCTCTGTGACGGTGGACTGATCGGCATCAACCGCATCAACGCATCTCCTGCTTCGGCCTTGGCTACCTTGCATGCTGCCGGCGAACATTGAGGAGCTGGTCGGCGATGCTGCGGGCCTGTTTATATGTCGAGTATCCGTACAGAAGAAGCAAAGAAGAAAGGGAGAGCGGAGCTACCTAGTTGGTTACCATGATCTATGACGTGAGAGTAGGTAAGCGGCAAGTGAGCGTGTGAGGCAGAAGCACTCCTTCATTGAGGTCCTTTGATCATTGAATCTCTGCCCTGATCGCTGTTCAACTGTGTATTTCTCAAGCCGATCGCTTCAATTATTATTAGGCGATTTTATTTATTTAGACGCGCCAATGCGGCTGATTACGTCATTCACTCGAAGGCGGCGCTTGCTTGATCTATAAAGCCGCCTCTTCGAAAATAGCCCAGGCTTACAGCGTGGCCGATATACGGTCCCGGAGGTCCCTCTGGTATCGGTTACATGTATATGTCTATGACTTTCGCAACTTTAGGACAGACAGCGCTGCAAGGGATCGGCTCGACAGTATAGTAGACATCACATACCTGGGCAAGCCGTATTTTGACGAAGAGGAAGTCGAGGCCCTTGAAAATACTATCTCTAATAGTAGCGGGAGTCAGGGTGAGACTCTTGCTCAGAAAATTGAGTCTACCCTGGATGAACGATTGAATCGCCGTATGAAGAAGCGTGTAGAAAGTAGCGACTTCAGGGTCTGCGCCGCCCACGATCTTGCACCTATCTTTGAAGCTGTTTTTGACATACCACCGAAGAAGCTGGCAAAGAAGCTTGTATCGTTGATTAGTTCGAGAGGGCTGATACTTCGAGATGAGGATGACATCTCCATGTATCCTAGGTGAAACTGAGCTCCAAGCTCTTGCAGCGAAACGCTCAACGGTCGGCAAGAAGAAGAAAGGCAGGTAGCTACTCCTGCTACATGCTTCTAAAGGAAAAAGAGACGAAATCAATATCTTGACTCCCTACTCCGTACTTCAAATGGTCAAGGGAAGCAAACGGGCCACGTCGCTCTGGACAGTTTTCAAGGGAGCAACTTGGAACCCTCAACTTCTCTGATATTCCACATCGAGGCAACATTTTCTTCCATGGAAGCGGCCTCTGGATACCTAGATGATCTACGCCTGAAGACAAGGCGGTTTTGGATTTGGGAGGCTTCTCGCATTGAAACATGCTCCCTATTTTAGCGGCGAAATGGTAACGGCGATTTTCAACGTATTCCTAGGCAGGCTTGGAAAATCTCCTTACTAGAAAACAGTAACGCGGCCAGTCATACGGAATCTGTGCGTCTCACGATCGGTCGCCGCTAGTTGAAATGGCTTTTCGGTATTCGGTGGTCCTTAGTGCGAAAGGTGAAAAGACCTGTAAGTGCCAAAGATAGAATAAGGTCCGCTCTCTGCCGCCAATGGGGTAACTCCCCCTTTTGGCTCAACGAAATTGATAGCAAGGTAAAGCTGGGTGCGAGGAAGTCGCCCAAGCACTCCATACGGCTGAGCATATTATGAAGTATGCCGAGGTCGACTAGAATAGCAGTTGTGACATAGCATTCGTTGGACAGATTTGGATATTGCATCGTATACTCCGTACTCCATAGCAATAGCAGTCCACTTTCTGGGTATCTTGTGCAATCCTTCACTTTACCCGTGAGTTCGGGTATCTAGAAGGTTAGCAACTATGGGTATTATCAGGCAGCCATGTCCTAGCTCCTAAAAGTATAAACTAAATACTCTATCCAAAACCCTCCGTGTCAGATTCGGGGACACTCCCGTTTACTCCGTGCATAAGGAGAGAGTACCGGAGCCATGGTCGAGGGAGAAGACGGGGATGGATGGAGATGTCTGTAGTGCTTATCAAGCTGCATGGGCCTCATACCCGACCCACAGGCAACTGCGCTCCGAAGGAGCGGTCGGCCGGCAACTGAAGGGCCTCCTCGTGGCGCCCACTAAGTTCTCCATCCTCACATTCTGATAACTCTTGTTTTCCTTACCGTTCTGTCTGTCTGGCTGCCGTTTTGGTCTTTTTCAACTTCCCTTTTTGAGGTCACGGGACTCCACTTTAAGGTTTAGTGGTAAGTTACGGCCGGGAGGTTGCCAAGGCCGGTCCCGGTGGTTTGGGTTTTACATAAGCAGACATCAGCGGGTAGCCAGTCAGCGCGAGAGACAGCGAGAAGGGCAGCGAGAAGGCAGCAAGCAGAGTAAAAACGCGGGAGAAGCGAGAGAAGAGTGCCAGCGCATTGTGGAACATGAGACTGGCAGGGGAGGTCGTGCGACGAGCACCAGCAGAAGGGGAAGGGTGCATAAGTGACGGAGCGAGTGACGGTGCTAGTGAGAGGCAAGTGAGCAGGCGGGAGAACTAGGCAGCGCGCCGCCGAGTCGGGACTGAGGGATCCCTGCGCAATGCGTTTCTTCTGCCTGGCTGCTTTAAGAGTGGGTTTTGGCGCGGCGTGGTTGGCCGGCGGGACGGCTGGGCGGGCTGGGGTGGCTGAGTCATGCTGAGATAAAAGCGGCGGGTGGGCCGTGATACCGACGGGTCCATAAAGTGGGACCCGTACGGTAAGCGTAATACGGTAACGGGACGACCAGCCAGTTGGGATCGAGAGAAAAGATAAAGTAGATAAAGTGAGATTTGGAGGCGACGAGAAGAAAAGAGGACGACGGCGATGGAGACGAGAAGACAGGCTGAGAGTGAAGAGGAAGACGAAGAGGAAGAAGTGAGAGCCGAGTGAGAGCGAGCGAGCGAAACAGCGCTGGAGAGACTCCATCGCGAGGGCAGCAGCAGGTGCCAAGGGTGCCAGAAGCGAGAGGCGAAACGGTGGAACCGCCCAAGCTAGCGGGCGATGGGACGGAGGAAGAAGCAGATGCTGCAGCAGCAGCAGCAGCAGCCAGAGAGAGCCAGAGGAGAGCCCAGAGAGCACGCAGGGAGTCGCGGTGCTGATGCTTTTCTTCTGCCGCCGCCGCTGCTTCTTCAACTTCTTCTTCAACTTCTTCTTCTTCTTCATCTTCATCTTCTCCCTGCTCGCTGCAGACTCTCACTCTCTGGCCGGTCTCTCGCAGCAAGGCTCTCTCCTCGCAGTCTCCCTGCAGTGAGCGACTTTGGCCTTGTTTATTCACGCATCGCTCGAGAACCAGCGAAAAAAAAAAAAAAGGCCGCCGTACAAAGAGGCTCTTTCTCGCTCTCCGACACTCCAACCCCCGTCCATCACCATCTCCATCACCACCACCACCACCAGCAGTGAAAAAGGAGAAGAAGCAGCAGCAGCAGAAGACGCAGAGACGGGAGAAGGAAAAAAAGAAAGAAAAGCACTCCTTGGCCGTTCTGTCTTTCTTCACCCCGTCCACTCCCATCCCAACTCCACGGTTTCAGGGCCTTCCATCGCTCAGCTCGTCCGGCGTTGGAACCACGCTCGATAGCCTCATTGGCTGTGCTCGCTCTTCTCTGCGCAGTTCTGGGGGTTGCGTTGGCCGCTGGTGTCTCTCTCTTATAAAACACCATTGCTTCTCGTCTATCTTAATTATACTCCGTCCTCCTCCTGCTGATTCATTCACCCTGGCTGCTGCTCGCTGACCGCGCTCTGTTGCTACCGCTCTCTCCGTTGGCCGCCATGTCGGACTCCAGGGACCCAGGGAAGCCCGGCGGCGACAAGGAGAAGGAGGATACCCTCTCCAAGTACATCCAGCGCATGAAGACCGTCCTCAAGGGCCCTCGCAGAGCTGCAGACATGGACAGGAGGTCAGTCTCCCTTCGTTTTTATCCATCTACGTACTTGG
>NW_003456424.1:846441-913049 GCF_000151425.1 Trichophyton rubrum CBS 118892 | reverse complement strand
CCCAGCAGCAGCCTCTTCCGTCTCAGGTCAGGGTCAGGGTCAAGCTCAGCCGGCGCCAGCTCCTCGCCAGTGGACTTCGATGCAGGAGGAACGCGCCCGCGCCCTCTTGCTAAGTACGGCCTCACCCTCGAACCAGGCGAATGGATCACCGGCCCTGCTACTGGCCTCACTTCCTCTCCGGCCGGGCCTACCTCTCACTCTACCAGCAACGGTCTCACCAACAACATCTCTGCCGGCAACGCCCTGAACCAGGTCGAACGAGTCGAGAAGCCCATTCGTATGCGTGTTCGTCGCAACTGTCACCGCTGTCTGGCTACCTTTGGCGCCGATAAGGTCTGCGTCAAGTGCGAGCATACCCGATGCAAGAAGTGCTTCCGCTACCCGCCCTCAAAGTCAGAGACAGCTTCATCCGAGCCCAAGAGGGAGCGGGCCCAGAAGAAGATCGTTAACGTTGTCAGCAGTAACACCGCTGCGGGTGCCGGTACTACAAACACAGCTGCAACAACCGCTGCCACCACCAACAACAACAACAACAACAACAATGCAACACCAACACCAACTGCGACAACGGGGGCTGCTACTGCCGCTGCCTCTGCCGGCGGTGGTACTGCGAGTGCAGATGGCGCTCGCGACCGTGCATGGGAGGAGGGACGAAAAACTTGCCCTGAGAAGATTATCTTGACCATCCCCAGCCGGACGGGCGGACAGGACCTTGTGCGCAAGCCTGTTCGCCAGCGTGTGCGGCGAACCTGTCATGTCTGCAATACATTATTCGAAGGAGCTGCCACCGAGTGTCTTAATTGTCACCATCTCCGGTGCAAAAAGTGCCCCAGAGACCCGTATGTCTTTGCCTCCCCAAGGTCTGGCCACTGCTTTAAGCTTACAAACGCTAACAACCACTTTTAGGGCGAAGATGGACAAGTATCCCGATGGATATCCAGGTGATGCCGAGCCGCCATTCGAGCCACAGGAACGGGTCTGGAGGAAGCCCCGTCGGCGCGTTCGATGGACATGCCATGAGTGCTCTTCCATGTTCACGGGAGGAGAGAAGATATGTCTCCAGTGCCACCATGAGCGGTGCGGCGACTGCATTCGAGATCCGTATGTCTTCTCTTGTTTTTTTTTTTTTTTTTTTTTTTTTTGTGAGCTTCTTTCTAACGATGAAACAGGCCTAAGAAGATCAAACCAGAGCCTGATCCGGAGATACTTCGGCGGGTCGAAGAGAAGCTGGCACTCATAGACGTCTCTTCCTAGATCGACTATATCCAAAAAGAAAAATAAAGCTCTCTTCGCCATCACATACAATGAACGACCTGTTTCGCCATCTCTTGCTTTCTTTGCCTCCGCTTCTGCTTCTACCTTGACGTTGACCTGCCTAGCTAGCTGCTTCATTCGATTTACTACATGACGGTTTTACGACTTTGATGCTTGCCCCTTTTTAACACTTTTATTACCTTTTGACTTCTCAGATTCACTTGCCTCCTTTTTTACTCGACTGGCCTTTGCTTCATGCACCCTTTAACGATCCCGCAAAGATTGACAAGCATCCTGTTGTTCCGTGTATTGATGTATACCCTCACTCATCCTTGCTACTAACCCCTTACTACTAACAACTACTACTACTTCCAACTTACTACTACCTGCTGCTTTTACAGCAGTACACAGAAAGACAGAAAGACTAGACAAGCAATTAAAAACAAGGAACAGAATTGAATCTCCGTCTATTACTTCTGCATGTAATATATGCACTTCATATATCTATCGTACGTTTTGTCTCGCTGTAGAACTAAATAATAACCACCCCCTTTCCCCTCGCCGATTATAGCAAGTCCATGCCGACGCTCCTTGACCATACCTTCACCCCTGCTTATACTCAGCCCTCAAGTATTAATACTATGCACCGCAAACCGCCTCTGCATGTTCACTCGCTCATCCTCTCACAGTCTGTTCCAGCATAATGGCCAGAAACAGCCAAAAGCATGTACTTGACTTGACCAGACCCATGTATATAATGTGTGCTTTCCCCACCAACAAACCCAGCGATGATAAATCGGCCAGTCATCAGCCGCCGCTATGGAGCAAAGCGGCAGGGGGAGGACATGCAGTCGGTAGTTGTTGCGGGAACAGCAAGAGAGAGAATAATAGTATATATAATACTAAACCATCCAATCCCACCTTTGGGCTGGTCCGTCGATGGGCTCCGCTGGCCTTTGCTCCCGCATTGGCGCTTTCTGGTTGGCCATGATGGTAAAAAAAAGTAAGGGGTTTGACCTCCCCCTGACGTTCGTCCCATGCCCAAGGACATCGCCGACAAGAACTGGCTACTTACTGCTCTTCTTGATCTGGTAGGCTGGCGATTCTGGTCCTGATTTTCGTCGGGCGGTAAAAGGGCCCTGTTAGTTACGGCCTGGTTGGCTGGTTTGGTTTAAGCTTCTTCAGGATTTTAAGGGTATTTTTGCGATCACTCATCCTCCTTGCCTCCCATCTCATCTCGTCTCGATCAGCCGCCGGGCACGGAGAGAGGGGTGTGGGAGAAATGGGGGAGGGGGATACGTAATTAGATTGCTTGGTCCCAGCCAGCGTAGTATCACGGTGATACTCTAACAAGTTCAACCGGACCAGGGCTGTCAGTAGTAACACGTGTAGCACTTTTACCAAGACAAAGCGGAGGGATTGATATACATCCTCACGCGCCTGGATGCAAGCAGTCCATGATGCGTCGGTGCTAATATGTCAGTATGCTTCATATACTGCATCCGGACAGCGAGTAAGTGAGGGGGTTTATGAGTTGTGTCCACCTGGGACTCGGATCTGGCTCCTTCTCTCAGGCAGCTGGCCGACTTAAGAACTCATCCATATTCCACATTCTTCAATGAAACCGAACGATGCATAAAATTAAACGCACCCGGGCTTCGTATCGTCATGCAGCAGAAGACAGGCAGAAACGAAATGGAAGAGCAAAACTCAGTTCGGTCCCAACTCTGCACCCCCTGGCTTCCGAACATTAATTCTGATATAGACCAGGATAGAGCCCTTTTCCTCCTGGTTGGGAACGCATCCACCAAGAACGACTACCCCATCCTTGTGTCAATGGTCTCTTCTGGGCTGTTGCTCCGTCACCTTACTTACCGTCCGTGGCACCTCAAGGCAAGACCGGGCGGGATCCGTTACCCCGTTTCGTCCACACTGCATCTGCGTTCCAGCTCCAGTCCCAAAGTGACGGAACGGGGAGAGAATCTTTTCCCGAGGCCTTCCAATTTCCCAATTTGTTACTGTCGTCAGTGAACCCTTATCGTCGAAACCCATGCGCTCTTCTCCTTCTTCTTCTTCTTTTTTTTTTCCTTTTCCCCTCTTCATGACTTCATTCCATGGTCATGGGAATCCCACACCTTTCGCCCTTTGCCTCTTGCCTGCATCGTGTTGTGAATGGCAAATGCAACACCAACAATCTGGTTGGGCCAGACGGTTTTTTCATCTTTTCGTTCCTTCTTATCGGTCGAGAAAGAAAGCCTTGTTTACTCTCCTCATTCTCGCCTGACATGACTCGGGTCAGATGGCGTGGAGTTAACGATTTGCTGAACCCTTGAGAGTAAGAAGTGATATCTGCCTTTGATATAGGCAGGTAAGTTGTAAGGCAGATAGAAATATATGCGCCGTGCTATGTATAGCTTCGTTTCTGGTGGAGGTTAGTTAGACACTGAGCTACTAGCCAGAAATTATTGGATGAACTGCCTGCTGTTGTCAGGCCTCACCTTCACGACCTGGTGGAACCGTGGCGTAAATAAGTTAAGTATATGTACCTCCCCAGAGATGCCTGCTGTGCGGCCCCCAGAACGCGATACCGCTGGTTACCTCCGTGTCGGGAGGACTTCTGGGGGCTTTTTCTTTTCTTATATTTGGCTTTCCTTCCTTTTTCCCCCTCTGTTTTCCTACTTGTTTGCTTCCTTCGTCTGTTACTCTCGTGCTTTGCTCTGCAGTGTGCTTTTGCTTTTGATGCCCAAAAAGAAGCAAAAAAAACAAAATGTTGATGTTTATTTACTTTTTTTTCTTTAAGCTTTGGTCTGGTAATTACGGTAATAGTAACGGTAACCGTATCAGTAGCCGTTTCAGGTACCGGTACGGTACGATAATCACGTGGTAAAGTCTAAAGAAGAACCAGAAAAGTCGAAAGAGCTTAATTAAATCCGATATTTTTCATGCTATTACTACTAAAATTATTAACAAAAAAGAATATCAATGAAACTCTCTAGAGAGTATATTTAAATCCTTCCAGTCCCTCGATGGGCTTCCTTGCTCTGCCCTCGTCGACCTCGTTATTTCTCATCCAGAAGATGAGTGTCGTGCATGCCACAGCAACCAAGATGAACAGCTGGAAGGCGGTCGTCACCCAGAGACCAGGTATGTACTTAGGCGCGTCTTGCTCTCTGAACACCGTCGACGCAATGATACCCCCTAGTGCACCAAATCCAATCTGCAAGGCACTGCCCACAGCTCGTTTGGACTGGAACCGGATATTGTTCGACTGGTAAGCGAGGATGGCTGGGATGTTTCCCTGGCAGCCGGCTGCTCCAAGGAAGAAACCGAAATACCGGACGTTGTTGCTTGGGTGATATGCCGTTATCATCAGGCCCATGATGCAAAGGATGGCTTGGACGGCGATGATGGGAGCTCGCATGCGGTACTTGTCGGCCACCCAGGACAGTGCCATGGCTACAACACAGGCAAATACCGTCGGAGGCGCTGTGAGAAGACTAGTTATAGCCGGAGAATACCCCATAGCCTTGCCACCCCCACATGAGTTAGCAGGTGCGTAACAATGCGTTGGAGAGCATATGATCTCACTTACCCGGATGATAATGGGGGCAAAATATGTCAAAGCATATCTTGTTACCCAAATTAGTTTCCACGTTCAATATTGAATTCCTTTATGTGTATGGGGGTACTCACGCTGGAACTGTGGTTGCCAGGAACATCGTCGAACTATACATATTTCGTTAGTATTTGTGGCAGCCTTCAGAACAAAACAAATTCAAACGCGGGATGGATTACAATGTCCATAGCTTCCAGTCTGCCAAATGGGTCTTCAGCTTAACAAGAGTGAGCGGATCAGGGACCGAATCGGCTCTGTCCTTCTCCAGACGGTGTGAGATGTATTTTGCCTCGTTTGATGAGAGGAATCCTGTCTTTGCGGCCCTGTCGGGAAAATCTATGATGATAAAATAAGCTGCTATCGCGATAGCCTGAGTCAAGGCCCCTTCAACGATCTATATTCCATGATTAACCCTGAGAACACGTGTTTCAGTCACATGGTGAAAATTGGGAAACCTACAAAGATCCACCTCCATGCATGGAAGCCGGCAAGACCCTCCATTTGAATGAGCCCAAAGGATAGGATACTTGAAAATCCGCTAGCGAGGACCGAAATGAGGTAGAATATGGCCAGTCTTTCATTCTCAAGCGTCAGTAACGCCACTTAAATCCTCTAAAGTGGAAAAATGTGCATACCTGGTCTGGACTTCATATCTCACATACCAACATGAGACAAGATAAACACATCCTGGGAATAATCCTGCACTCCACATGTCAGTCAACAGTACATACCATCTACACACTCTTGTTGAGCTTACCAGCCTCAAAACAACCAAGGAAGAATCGACACGCGACCAAAGCTGGATAGTCGTGCACGAAGCCCTAACAGGAACGTTGTCAATCTTCACGCCCATCTGCATCTCTAGACTGAGAAGAGCCTACCGATGCTAGCATAATTGATCCCCAGGCAAGTGAAATACCGGCCAGCCATATGGCGCTGCCAACTTTTCGCAAAAGCAGATTTGACGGGAGCTATATTCACATTGTCGGTGAACGCCTTCAGTTAAATTGCGGGTGGTGATTGATGTACCTCAAAGATGAAATACGGAATAAAAAATACTAGCAGAACGACAGAGTACCGTGAATCAATATACAGTTTCAACTCTTTGTCCAAGCCTGCTATACGGGCGCTCGATATCTAGTGAATTGTGTGAGCTTTGCTTCCTGGATTCATATTTGGACAGGAGGGAGGGCCGTACATTGGTTCTGTCAATGAGAGATATGGCATACAGCGCACCAATGATAGGCAACAATCGCCAATCTATCCGTCGAATAAGCTGCTTTTCTCGATGTTCGCAATCTTCCAGGAACTCGAGAGCGTCCTCGTCCACTACAAGCTCGCCCTCCGGCCTATGCTGCAAAACTCCCGGTTTTAGATCCATAGGTGCCTGAAAATGAAAAGAAAAACTGAAACGAATGCGGTGCTGTCGAGGGGAACCGGTCACGCCTCAAAGACAGTAGGCGGGAGGGAGGATGTTAAGAGATTTTAAACCGGTCGAGCTACAGCAACTGGCCCGGTGTTTAATTGCCTGCGTTCAAGGTGTATTCCCTAACCCTGCACCTTTGTGCATGGACTCCGGGAAATCCCTCTGTTTGTGATCCACCTCCCTGCAAACGTGCTATAGGGGGCAGCGATGGCAGCTTGTTCTCCTCTACGAATCCCCACTTCCTCGCATACATCTATATATTCTATATATACTGTTATCAAATAAGCTGAGAATTCTGCCAGCGCTATTCTAAATATTTCAACTACCATAGGCATTACTGTAGCGTTTTCCGATTAAGTCTGATACTCGGGGAGTCTTCCGAAAGCAGGCCAGATTGGGCGTGAGTCTTCACACTCCATGCCAATTAAGGTCATGGTTGTCCGTCTTTCATATGATTTGACGCATGGATAAGACCGGGGTTACGGATCGCCGTGACTCTGGACTGTCTTCCTCGATATCCTGGAGAGACGGGGGAAATGCCATGCATGGTGGTACTTGGCGCGGATATTGCTGCCTTTGTTTTCGCCCAGGCAGCGCTAACCGTGTACTCTACATACATAGCTCCTTGATGTTGCCAGGGCTGTACGCCGGTCTTAAAGAAAATTGCTACGACCTACTATCTAGCACTCCATTGAGAGACGGTTAGGTCGTAAGTCAACTGCTGGGATAGGTGGACAGAGTGTCCGTAAATGTAGTTATACCGTCCAACGCTGCCCCTCTGCATGGAGAATTGTGTCACAGTAGATCCCTTTGCATTCCATACTCCCGATAAACTTCCTGACTCCAATTATTATTTGACGATATGTGCTGATTCAGATATCAAACAAAGACGGCCCTTAGGCATTGACTCTCCGAACCGTAGTCTTTTTAGCTTAACCTCTCCTTGACAGATAGCTCTCCCGTTGAAGCGGTGACTGGCATCGGGCGTTTTAACCGCCATCCTTGATATCCGGTACACGATAAACGGTTTTCCATTCCTTGAAGCCCCATTCGACCAAACGGCGTACAGAGGACTGGTTGTTTACATGCGGCTAATGTGGAATCCGGTCCTTAATAGAACAAACGTGGTTTGTAGTGGATATCGGAAATCGGGAACCCATTGTGAAACGCCCAATTGGAGACTTTGAGAATAAGCTGGACCAGAGGAGACACTGTTCCTTGAAGAGTTTGATTCTTACCTAGGTACTCATCTCGATATGCACTCCGAAGATATCGATCAGACAACAGTTTCACGCACCAACGGGTATGCAGAATGCTCAAACCTCCCGCAACTTCAGCTACAAATAAGGTTGCTACTCCCTTCTGCCGTCAAGAGTCCCATGGTTTGCTTAACATGAACATAATTCTGGATCATTTCTCGGATAATTTCGTGTTCCCCGTTAGTAGCGTAAGTCAAGGCCGTAGCTCCGTTCGCATCCTGTATGTCAACGTCTATGTCGGCCCTCCGCAGTAAGCAATCGACGTTACGTCTCTGGCCGGCTTCCACCGCGAGCATGAGAGCCGTCCTGCCTCGACTGTCTCTTATATTGACGTTAATGTCCTCCCGGGCTAGTAGCACTTCCGCGGCATTGTCAGATGTTGTATAGCCCATGTCGTCACGCGCTGCGAACATGAGAGCCGTTCGGCCACGGTGATCTTGTAAGTTGATGTCAGCATCTGGCCGGTTCAGCAGTACGTAGACGAGGTCACCAAATCCCGTTCGTGCAGCGTGCATGAGAGCTGTGCCATCATGGACTTGGAAATTCATATCAAGCTCTTTTCGTTCCATCAGCAAGGAAGCTATGCGATTGAACCCACGAAACGATGCAATGATCAAAGCCGTGTCCCAGGCGTTGTCTGCGGCATTGACGTCGAGATCCTCTCGCTCTAGAAGCAATTTGACTACTTCGAAGTGTCCGAATTCCACTGCCTGCATGAGCATTGTCCTGCCAGTTTCAGTCGTGCAGTTGATATCAATCTCCTTGCGATCAAGTAGCAGCCTCAAACGAGATGCATCGGGATGGTATATTGCACGAAAAGCAGCCCGGTGGCCGGGGAAGCTGGCGTCAAGGTCTTCCCTAGTAAGAAGAGCCCCGGCTATGCTGCTGTTGTCTTTTCCTATCGCAATCACAAGTGCAGTGTCTCCCTTCTCGCTCCGTATGTTGAAATCTATATCTTCTCTCTGCAAGAGAAGGTCGACTATACCGGTATACCCCTTATGCACGGCAACCATTAACGCTGTGAAGCCTTGGTTATCTACGGCGTTAACATCGAGCTGCTTGCACCCGAGGAACAGCTTGACCATGTCTTCGTACCCCAGATTGACGGCTAGGCTGAACGCAGTGGCCTTGTCTCCGTCCAGCACATTCGGATCAACGGAGTCTGTAACAATTATGCTTGCAATCTGGATGTCTCGCTCTGACACAACAAGGTGTAGCAGAGAAGAGCCATCACGGTCCCGGCGGCTGATTTGCTTCTTCGTCAGGAGATGGGCTATCGAAGGAATCGCACGTATGTAGCTGAGGAGGTCCACCGGGTAAAGATGGTCGGCGATGAGATACATGATGTCATCATGGAGATACGTTCTCTGCTCTGTCCTCCGACTCCTCCCCGCCGGTCTCGGGGGAAGTCTGCATTGTCTCTGGTGAACTGTCGAGTCAAGGATGGAGGCCATTTGATGGAGTGTTAGGGAAAACTCCGTAGGCTGCTATGTGGTCCAGGGGAAGCTATAAGCGGTTAGGGACAGGATGAAGCTGTCGCTTGCTGACAGCTCGACTTTTTGAGGCAGGAGAAAAAGGGGGCCTGGCCTCTGTTGCCTGTCACTTCCGTCTCTGATGCGGTCATTACACAGGTATTAGCAGCAGCTAGTCAGACAAGCAACTCGCCAGTCAGGTTTATTATCGAGTTATCCCTTTTGTCTGGCTCTTTGCAGCTGGCGACGTTTGCTGTTAGTTATTTGAACAGCCGGAACAAGCCAACTCCACGTGATGAGAGGCCGCATATGGGACGATGCGAGACGCTGCAATATAAAGAACATCTTTCCAAGCGAAGCAGAAGCATGAAGAGAATGGTTAAGTTCTACAGCCTACTCGGTTCGTCGTTGGCTAGTTTATTGGTTAGTTACATGGGTGGCACAGAGACAACCGGGGGTGGTAGGACGGGGGGGCATTCGAACCAAAGGGCCCGACATTGGCACCTCAGGAACATAGCTCGCTGCTGCTCAAGACCATCTGTTTAATCATATCCGGGTGATGTTTTGAGTCGGTCGTTTTGTTCAATAATTGATGACCAGATGTAGCTAATAGTTAGTTGGTGCGACTCTTGGGTTGCTGGGCTGGATTTGAACATGGCATCTGCAATATAACATTTGATGAAGTATTGATTCAATATTTGCATTTATATTTGCCGGTCTTGGAACTCCCGACAGGATCGCAGGTGTTCTTAGATTGATGTCGACTGGCTGCTGGAGCTCAAGCTGGATTCCTGGTACATTCAGCGGCTGCTGTTTGGTTCCGTCGGTCCGATTCCACAGTTGCTTTGCGAAGTGGTTAGACAGAGCCGTTCGAACGAGTTTCGCCAGGAGAGCCGTATATATTGACAAGGCCCCTAGAGCCCGCTTCTTCGCCTTGTCGATGATTGACTTTCTTTTTTGGGCTGGAGCTCGATGCTCTGATGAGCCGCTTCGAAGCCTCTATTGCTGGCCATATTGGTTGCAAACCTCTGAGAGAATCAATCGAAAGAATTGATTGCATTGGAATGGAACATCGTTGACCTTCAGGGACGGGAGTGACTGCTCGATCATCCTGACCTGGGTTTCATTTGGCGGGATAACGACCAAGAGATGAGGACGGTCTTCTGTTGGAGAGCCAACTATCGGGCGAGAGGTTGCTCTGCGAAGGCAAGGTCGTTTTCCCTTTGGATAGCAGGAATTTTGCCTGCGTATTAAATTAAGACTGGCATGGCTCGTATAGTTATACAGCAGCGAGCCAACCGATATCCAGAGAAAAGTGACAAGGAGCGTTACGTGCCACAATGGATGGGCTGCGGTGAGACCCTGACAGATGGACGGCCGAGCTTAAGGTGCTACTCGTGGTACGTTTGAGGAATCAAACAAGATAGTCGCCATACTCGCATAATGGCAGGTCGAGGTTTCATGGTCCTCGGGATGTCAAAGTGTCCAATCGATACTCAATGCTGTGGCACATCGGCCAACACGGGGTCTGCCGTGACGATGAATTAGGGGCTCAGACATGAATCTCCGACCCCGGCTGCCCTCGTTTCGTAAAGAAGGCAGCCCGATTCCCTGGGGTTCTTTTTTTTTTTGGCTTGACGGGTACGGCTAACCGAGACGCCGCCGACCATGTATGTACGTATGGAAGTATGTGCTTGTCCAAGTCACAGTGCATGAGGCATGAGAAGGGAGGCGAGCACAGCCATCTGCCAGCAAGCCAGCCCAGCCCAGCCCCGTCAGCCCATCGCTAGATCCTCCGCAACGACAAGAACGATGGAGCCCCCATGTGGTGTTCGAGAAATATCAAGGTCCACAGGCTCTTGCAAGACCAGACCTGAAACCGGGCGCTAAATTTTCTGCTTGACTTCGTTCCAATCCAGGCCGTGGTTCGTTTGTAAGCTGGAAATGATTCCCACGCTTGCTTAGCCTCCTGCTGGCTCCTTTTGAGACCCCGTTGGCTCAAAGGCAGGCTGGATGCCTGTTGGTGATTCGGCTGTCCGCAGAGCTTACGCATGCTCTCTCTATTTGACTTTTGGCTATCCATCTTCTCCTCGCTTGCTGGTCTATCAAATGCGCAGTTAAGGTTGGCTGAAGAGCTGCATGGAGTGCCTTGACTGTCGTCCCTCGTACCCCAGACTTTACTTTCTTTAAGCACTGCTGGTACTGGGGATAGTAAGCAGCGCCAGCAGGCCCCTTACGTTGTCGATCCCCAAGCCCTGTAAAAGCAAGCGTCGATCGAGGATAGCCCGTCCCCTCTCGATACGGAGGGAGAAACGAAGGCAAGGGAGAGAGGCAGTCAGAGGCAGCACCTGTAACATGTCGTCTGCTGAGTCGAGGAATTTGTAACTGGGAATATGCAACGTTCGTCTGCTCGAAATGCCTGCGAAACCATCCAGGGGCGAGAACTGACATATCCTCCGGCTCGAGCATATCAAAGTAAAGATGGGACAGGGAGCTAATGCAGCAAGGATGGTCCATGTCTGCCCTTGATTGTGCCCTTCCTAACCGCCCTGTACCGATCCAGACGGGCTGTTTTGCGAGATGCTGTCCCTGTCCGATGCGTGAGATCACTCGTCGATAACCAATAATGGAGGAAGAGGCTTGCTTGCTGGCTTGCTTGCTTGTCCAGAATACCCACACTTCATGCTGGTCTGCCTGGGGACACCCCATAGGCTTCTCTCCAGCTCGTCTGCCCACAGCTATCACCTTCTTTCTTCCCATTTGCCCGTCTTTTCTATCTGGCGAGCTAGGGGCTTGCCGGCGAACTTTGACCCCGGCATAGTTATTATTGCTGGGAGGAAAATACGTACATACACGGCGTTAGCAAAGAAAAGAAAAGAAAACCTGCGGCAGCATGGGTCTCACAGTCACTTTCTTGTACTTGAGGGAAGTGAATAATAGGCATATTCCACTACATAATAGAAAAGAAACTAATATAGGGGGCCAGCTGTGGACGGTACAAGCAAAATAAAAAAAAAGTAAATTAAGGTCGTGGCTCTTCTATATAAAGAGAAGCTCCTGCGGCCGCGGCCACTGCTCTTCTAAAGACATCTTCGCTACCTAGTATCTGCAGCCATACACTTACCTACACGCCTCTCAAAGCACTTCACGGTCTCGGATCTCGTACAGATATCATCACAATGGTTGCTACCAAGTCTGTCCTGAGCGCTGTCGCTCTCGCTGGCGTTGCTGCCGCCGAAACCATCGACGTCATGGTCGGCCAGGGCGGCCTCAAGTTCATCCCAGACAACATCAAGGCCAAGTCCGGAGATGAGGTCGTCTTCCACTTCGTCATGGGCCACCACGACGTTACCTTGGGCAGATACGACAGCCCATGCATGCCAATCCAGGGAGAGAGCATCTGGTCCGGTGTGGTCGACACCGTCGAGAAGGGCAAGGGCGTCACCTTCACCGTCCCAATCCACGACGACAAGACCAAATGGATCTACTGCTCCGTCGCTAAGCACTGCCAGAACGGAATGAGTCTCGTCATCAACGAGCCGTAAGTCACCTTCATCATCGAGATTGAAAGCCATGGAAATGACGGGTATCCGGCTAACATGCTGCAATATCAGATCCTCTGGAGACAACCAGGCCGACTACAAGGACCGAGCTAAGATCGTTCCCCAGAGCGGTTCGCCAACCCAGGTCAAGGGAGGCACCCTCGGTGGCTCTGGTGGCTCTGGTGGCTCTTCTTCTTCTGCCTCTTCTTCTGGCTCCTCTTCCGGCACTACCTCTGCTCCAACTGCTACTGGAGGCCACTCCAGCTCTCACCCAAGCTCTACCTCCGGTTCTGGCTCCAGCAACACCCAGAGTATCCCAGATGCCACCCTCGTTCCCAGCGGAAGCATCCCCAGCGCTACCGGCTCTGGAAGCCACAGCAGCACCCCAACTGCCTCCCCCGGTGCCGCTGCCGGTCTCAAGGGCAGCGCTGTCCTCGCTGGCGTGGTTGCTCTCGGTGCCTGGATTGGCCTCTTGTAAACTGAATATGGTGATAAAACGATGATTCCCCTTCTTGTATATTGACCTTGCTGTTATGACGTTGCTTTTCCTGTCTTCATTCCGATATCCTGCCTTAAGTCGTTGTCCTTGATGGCCAAAGAATAAAAAGGAATTAATTAGAATGCAATGAAACCTTACACTCCATGCATCCACCCGGCTCTTGGAGTAGAATAAAGAACCATCTCGTCTGTTCCATCTGGGTATTGATTCAAGGTAGACAGATCTGCTCTATTCGCGGATAATCGAATCATACTAGCGGAAGGAGAGGCTGTGTATGTATCTTTGATCTCAACTTTAGATGAATAGAAATCACCACATTGAGCCGAGAGTTTTCAACCGGTCTTTAGACGTGATTTACCAGCCGCTCGTCTCGCTTTCAGGTTTTACGGGACGAAATATGATGCCTGTCCATTGTCTTTGCGGTGGTGGAGAGTTTCCACGAATCACCTGGTTCTTTAGGTATACATCATGAAATATCTCGAAGGCCTGAGGAAAAGGTAGCTCTAGGCTTTCAGCCCTTGTAGTGTTAGCATTCTCATTATCCCCAAATATTGTTGGCTATGTTGTCCATCTCCCGAGCGTGGATGTTTGGGATGAAGTTGTATTATTATTATTATTTTTTTTTTTTTTATTAGGCCGTGGAGCCTCTGGATCTTCAGACATCGCTTTTCCGTTCCTCGTTATTAACATTCAAATTTCACAGTCATTATATTATTTACAAATGAACGCTCTCGTTTCCCGAAAGAGAATTATTTCCCCCTTTTCTATACTTAGGGACTTCTGCTTTTAGCTGATTAGAAACTGTCAGCGATCTAAACGGGTCTGCCATTGTTATCAACTAGAGCCTGAAATCAACACCACGATCTCAAAAAAAAAAAAAAAAAAAAAAAAAAACCCAAAAGCTATACGAATATAAGTACCAGCTACCAGAAATAATAGACTACGCGAGAAAGGCACTCGGGTAAAATACTCTACAAGCCAGGGACCATGGCTCAAGTACATATGGCACACCGGCTCCTGGAACGAGCACATCCACCAGAAACTGCAGAGCAGCTTTTCGCGGACAAGGTCAAACATCGGCCTCTCTTCTTGCGCCCAACGTCTCCCACTCCATCTGACAATCGATCACGGCGCCGGATGCAGCGTATACGAAAGAAGGAATATTATCTACGCAAGCAAAAGCCAAAACCTCTTTCCGCACGTGAGAAGAGAGACCTGGGAGTCCACAAATTACCCAAGGAAGAAATGAAATATGAAATATTCAGGGGCTTGAATCGGCTGTGGACCGAGTATATGTGGCAAGTCCTAGACCTGGTTCCGCGATCAGCTTCAGATTCAACAGGAAAAACGCCAACTCCGGCCATGGAGAAAAGCAATCGAATAACCGCCGCGAGCCACGGAAGCAAACTGGCAAGTGCTGATTTCCATGGCGCAGACATCCAAGTTGTGCGTAGCCGGTGCGTGAGCCGCGTTGGCCTGAGGGGGATTGTTGTCAGAGACACGAAGTTTGCATTTGTACTGATTACGGAGAAAAGTGAAGTGAAGAGTATATATAGTCCCTCCATCCTTCTGCCCGCCCATTGTATGCTGAAGGTGGAATTTAGCTAACTTGGTTTTACCGCGATTTAGCTATTCCAAAGGAACATACAATATTCAGATTTGAGATACCTCACCCCTCTGATCCTAATACAGAGGCTCGGACGGGCTTTGAGGCGAAAAATTTTGTTTTCGAGATACATGGGAACCAATTTGAAAACCGTGCTCCGGAACGAGCCAACAAGAAGTTTAAATGGAAGAACCTGGACTATCTGTGAAATTATCGAGATGCCACCTATGACGATACCTTGAGACAGATGGCTTATATTCGAAGTCTAGCTAGCTTGCATAGTGGGCATCAGAATCTCATCAGGCGTTGGAGGCCGTATCTGAATGCAGCTTCGGCCACTAGGCCATTGCAAAGAACCTCTTGCGGTCTTGCCTCTCTTAATATATTCACGCCTATGATAATACTGAAATGGGAAACGCTAGAGAATAGAAAAGCTACGGAGACGACCTGAGGGAATGGGACATGCAGCACTTTAAGCTATAGATATTTCATGATTGATTTCCATTTCTGTATATGGTTATATGTTTCTGCCTGTTGGTATGTATAGTAGGCCAGAGGGGCGAGTCTGACGTGACATGAGCACAGTGACTCTCTCTTGGATTTGAGTCTTGCTTTGATCATGTGCCATAGAAAAAGCTGGGTAATCAGTATTGAAACATTGAAGATACAACTCCCAATACAACTGGGATATTATGCAAACTGAATAACGCTTCCGACGAACCAATACCCTGACATCGTTGGGGTAATGGTAAATGGTCACTGCGGACTGCCGCAATCGAGTCAAACGCTGGTATATGGAATGGGAATAGAGACAAATGAAGAGGATATCATCACATTCCGGCCCATTCAAGACTGAACGTCCTAATTACTTGTTCAGAGCCCTCATCATCGGACTTTTCAGTACCACCGATAAGGTAGCCCTTTTTGACACCAGTTCCCAGTCGTCCGCCGGCAACAAGGTCCATAAGATCGAACTCTTCTTCCCATTTGGTGGAGACCACCAGAAAGTGAGAGTGGAAGCGTAATGGGTCACCAGGATAAGCCATATACTGGCAACCAAAACGCAATCCAGGGGAGAGAAAGTATCCCTTTGAGTGCAAGTAAGCAAAGAGTGGGTAGGACGAAGGAGCTTCTGGGAGATATGCGGGAGCTCGGGGTGCCGCTCTAGGTAACAGTCCATTGGATGTAGCGGGGGTGACTTCTAATATCTGTTCTCCGCAGTCCCTAGAAGCAGTATCCCCTGCCACGGCTGGCTTCTTGGGCGGTGCGAATAGAAGCTCGTCATCACCATCGCCATCATCAATTTCAGTCTCTGGTTCGACGTGTGATGGCGTGTCTCCTTCTGCTACCTCTGGCTTTTCACCTTTGGTTTTTCTTTTGGATTTCTTTACCTCTTTATCTTTCTGCCTTTTCAATGCTATTTCTCGCCTTTCTGCTTTTTTATCAGCTAGAATAAGGGTGGCCTGGAGTCCTTTTTGTTTTAGTTCATTGAGATAGCGTCTTTTATCTTCCTCTTGTAGGTTGGTGATACCCTGGGTATGAGCCTGTGTGTCGTCCACAACATATGCCACATCCTTTTCTACCAATAGCCTAGCCTCCTCAGGCATTAACTCCAGTGGCAGCCCTAGGAAAACATTTTGTTGCGGAACTTGAGGTAGAGTCCCTACTAGTACGCCGCAAATGTGATGTTCACGACGTAGATATGTTACTGCGTCGATGGAGAAGAGAAAATAGCGGCCTGATATCAAAGAGATGGGGATTGGTAGCTCTGGCTCTTCCCCTGCAGCCACACCAGGCTTCAAGTCCATGTTACCTGCTGATAAATAGCTAGTTAGTTACTGCTGTGCGCTGAAGAGTCATTAGAAGTTGCAAGGACAGCAAAGGCAGAATCGAGTCATATTATATGAATACTGTTCTCAATCATGTATTCCCATTTTGGGATTCAGGGGATTGACAGATTAAGTAATTGGAATAATCATATAACGATTGTAAACAAAGAAAACCTATCGATAGAGAACTCCTTCACTTACCAGGCAGCTCTGACCCTCTAACGAGGGATGTTTGAATATTCCCATCGTCTTCGTCGGTTTTGATTTTTTTGTTGTGGAAGAAAAAAAAAGAAGAGAAAGCTCGAGCCAAAATAGGTCACATGACATAAGTGTTATTCTGATTAGTCATCATATAAGCTTCTCGTTGTCTTCATTTAACAACATCAACATTGAACGTGAAGACGATGAAGCTGTTTGACGGTTGATTAATGTCATTTAACGATGGATTTACTATCGCTTCTCGGTTTAATAGTATTTTCGCTGCTTCTATTGCTACTTGGTAAGTCTGGCTATTCCAGTTTCCCCCTTCAAGATCGGGGTCTAACTCCTCTGAATAGCTCTTTGGACTATTCGCTTCTGTCTGAGAGCAGCGTTTGGAACCCGGGATGTCAACTTTAGATTGGAGCCTCGGGACGGAGTATTTGATCGTAACTATCTACGAACAATGGGCGGCAGCGGCAGCTCGGCCCTATCAGAGCAAATCGAACTGGACGAGATGCTGAGTGACCCTGTCACATACGAACAGGACAACCACGACCAAATGGGTTATAAACGGAGTTGACTGCGATGTGTCGCCGTATTGTTTAAGGCTTAGAACTCCAGATCTTCCTTTTTAGGCGCAGAAGAGACATCCTGTTGCTGAGCATCATTGTCTCCGTCTATAGGAGGCAATGAGAAGGGTTTGATCGCAAACTTCCTTCTGCTTAGCGTGAATGCCCAGTCCTCGCCTACATTTTTGTCCATGCCGCCACCACGTTCGTGCAGGACCGGGAGACGGTGCACCTTGAGCATCCCTTGTGGTGGCTCTTCTTGGCTAGTTGCTGCCCCGGAGCTTGCCAATGAGCTTGGATCGAGAGTATGTGGGAACGGGGCCAGTTCCATCACTCCATCAGAGAGCAGCTCCATCCACCGGACCAGCCCTGAGGATCGAGGATAGAGTGATATTGGAAGTGTTATCATTGCCGTTAGTCGGCTTGAATAGGTGGATAGAAGGGCGCGGATGCCGTGTAGGAATTGCAGGACATGTTCAGGTTGGCTCGCGTGAGTTGTATATAGAGCGGGTGATAGCAGCGACGGTACAATTAACCTGTGAATGGTATTGGATGAGGAGCTTTCTATGGCTTCGGCCAGCTGTTTAGTTATAGAGGAATAGGGCGAATCCGTACTGGCGTTCGGCTTGGCGAGTGGTATGAAATTCATAGTCTGTATAGATGGGTGTGTGAGGCGCTTCGTGAGGTCGAATGCATGGCAAAAGACATTTGGCGCATTGCCCTGAGATGCTTGCTGGGTATCACCAGCGGTTTCGGTAGTCGCCGCTGGTACTATAGAGAAATTAGCCTATCGCTTTCCTCCTATGTCTTCGTCTTCACCTTTCTCACGGTAAAGGGCCATACCTCTGGAGCCAGCAATCCCAAACCCGAAGCCCCCTAACCGTTCATACCTCCAGGCAATCTTCATTTTATCCTCTTTATTCCTGCTGGGGCTACTCTCAGATGCTTCTGCAGCTCCGATAAGTCCAGGAAGGGTTGCTGCCCACTGTCTCTCAAACCCCACGACGTGAACTCGATGTTCCTGGACAACTCCCTCTGCGGCATAATATCTCAGCAACGCTCCAGCGAAATCAGTTGTGCCACTCTCCTCAATCAGTAGCGAGCTTCCCAGAGCTAAGCCCGCATGGCCGGCCAGCAAGCTATCCAGCGTAGGGGTGCCTGTGGACGTGATCTGGCGGCCATCGATGGGGGAGGGGCGCAGTCCGGGGGTAGATTCTGCTGGCTTGACCTGCTGAGCTGGCGGTTGCGCATTAGCAGAAGGGTCGCGGGGACCACCAGATGAGAGTCCTATATTCCTCTTGCGGAATGACATCACTAATCGACCTGTATAATGTTCTCCTTCGGCGTCTCGTCTCTTGGATGATTCTCTTTCACCTTCACCTTAAAGCGAAAAGTAACTTGACTCTAAAAGCGGCCCCACACGAAAATCTAAAAGCAGCAACAACTTTGTTTCCTCGTCTTCAAAAAATATTTCAAGCAAGAGAGAAAGCATAACGACCGGGAAAAGTCGTTGAGAGCCGCATTCAAGCCTTCTGGATATCAAGATAGCTAGCTAACAGGCTGCTAGAAGAAGTGAAAGATAGAGAAACCTGAAAGAAGAAGGGAAAAGTACCTCAAGATGTCGGATCCGATCCTGTTCGAAGACACCTTCAGCATCACCTCGATCAACGCTCAGAAATATGACCGTGTCTCGCGCATCAGCTGTACGTCTACAGACCATCTGATCACCTTCACCCTCGATGTGAACACGGAAATCTACCCATGCGCCCCCGGAGAGTCACTGTCGCTGGCTCTGGCGTCGACACTGGCGCTGGATGGCAAGGAAGAAGCAACGGGTGAGAGAGCTGTATGGAGAGACGTAGGCATGGGGGAGAACACTCTCGCAAATGACTACGATTATGTCTGCTATGGAAAGGTTTACAGATTTGAGGAGAGCAGTACGGCCGGCAATATGTGAGTGTTCTCGGACCAGGTAACTGGATGACTGCAGTTGCTAATTGTGGTGGATATTCAGGGCTGTCTTCGTCTCTTTCGGCGGTCTTTTGCTATATCTTGATGGGCCATACAACAAGCTCAGCCCACTTAAGATTGACTATGTCTATCTGCTCATGAAGAAGTAGATATACCCAGATGGAAATCGTTTTTTCGCACCATTTGTTGGATCGGATCTTGTCATAATAACCGTCTTGTGTTTTTACTTGGGCTCGCGGAGTCACAAGATAACTATCAAAAGAAACATCAACGGGGTTGGAGATTCTTGGACTTGATGATTTGGTTCTGGTCTGATTTGCATTAAGCGCTGGCGTCTTGAGTTAGAAAAGGGGATGAACTGGTCAGTCCATTAAAAAAAAATGCGGTCTTTGGATATACTTCTTGTCTACCAAAAAAGGCTGAAAAAAAGGAGAAAAGAAAAAAATTGGAACAAGACCCAAACAGCAGAGCCAGGAAAGCAAAAGCATAACACAGAAGAAGCCTCCTGTTATATACACGCAGGCTAGACCGTCGGGAATTCGTGACGACGATGTATCCTGGCGAGAATTTCTAGATAGTCCTTTTCGTTCTCCGGCGTGAGGAAACCATGTCTGATAAAGAAATCTATGAGAACAAGGGCACAATTTGGCTTGAATTCGCCATTTGACATTGCTTCCTTCACTTCGTCAACACTCCATAATCGGAAATCCTCCACTTCGGAATCGCATGGTTTCGGTATAACGCTGGGGTCGAGCCGCAGGTCGTAAACATACTCGCATTCTGGCTGAAGCAGTCCCGTTTCCCCACCGGCTCGCTCGTCCCGGACATAGGTATACGTTATGCATCCACAGGATTTGGCGTCCCGTCGAACAATATCTTCGGGCAACGAGGCTTCCTCCATGGCTTCACGTACCAGGCTCTCGAACGGTGGTTCGCCTGTAGCTATGCCGCCGCCAACTGTATTGTCTAACATACCCGGGTAAGTCTGCTTCGTCCTGGCTCGTCTAGGCACCCAAATCATGATACCCTTCTTCTCGTCCTTGGTGTAGACGGTCATATGGACTCCATAGCTCAGGATACCGAATAGACTGCTGCCCGCCCGCTCCACGCTGGCAACCAGTTCTTTCTTGGGGCCATAGATGGGGTATAGCTCATTCCTCCAGCCCTTGAGGACATCGATCTTCCCGCTCTTTGCGCCAATCTCCAGCGTCTGCGCTAGGAGGGCGCTTCGTTGTTGTTCTGTAGCATCCTCTGGCGCAAGCAGAGTTATTGACTTTGTCTCGCTGTCGAGCTTCCAGCTTTCTTTTGGCCATGGGAACTTGTCCACTATGGAATTGAGGACGAGGCCAAAGGTCTGCTCGTAGCCTGCGATCTTGAATTCATGGTACTTTTCTCTGTATCTCTTGTATACCGCGGGGTCGTCCTGGTAGTACGGGAATCTGCAGTAAAGTCAGTAACTAGTTATCCTACTTTTGATATCAAGGGGACAACCCGGCCAGACTCACACATCGCACTCGTTGATGAGATCCAGAATACTCTTCCCCATCCTGCCAGCGCTTTCAACCTCGGGATGTCGATGTCCTGCCGTCTCTTTTCCGTCTCTTTCAGCGTCGACCTCGCCCTCCCACGTGACTGGTGATCTCATCGTGCATCTTTTTTTTGTTCTTATCGATAACCAGAAAACATCCCAGTGGCTTCCACTTTTTGTGTGTTTTTGGTCGTTCAGTTTCTTCGGCTTTCGATGCGGACGGAGAACAGGAAGGAAGCTAGGTAGTTGGTGAGCTCCGGCGGGCTGTGTTACACCCTTTATACCCTGCACTCGCCTTGACGTGAGTCTAACTACTACTACTACAACTACTGGGATTAGCTAGCTACTCCTATAGCTAACTGCAGATGGCGATGTTCTCTGTCGTCCTGCCGGGACGGCCATGCCTGACCGAAGCTGTACCCATACAGCCAGACCCAAACACGCCGCCGACAAACTTTGCATTTACCTTTCCCGCAGCGCCCAAGTTCTCTCATATCGTCGTCTTCCTTCTACCGGGTGTTACTCTTCCGCCAGATGTCGCGGCAGCAGTATACATACAGTTTCCAAACCAGCCGGGAAACGGCCAGCCGCAGCAACAGCAGCCCGAATTCCGGTTCCTGGGTGCAATAGCAAACGAGAAACCCTCAGCAATATTCAAGGTCAACCTGCCGGGCTCGCAGAAACCGATGACAGAGGCAGAGCAAGAGAACGAGATGATGGATGAAGGGGCTGGGGCCGTTGATCCGAACGCTATAATCACACTAGGGATAGCAATTGAGTCCACGCAGGTTATTCGGGAGAAACTAGCTACATTACAGCAACCATCGACGGGGATGGAACTGGTAAAGAGGACAGGACAGACGGGCATGACGACGAAGGTGTTGGCACAGAGGATTATTGGAAATGCCTTCAACTTCCTTGCGAGCTTTGCTGCTTCGGATCCTCGGGCTCAGGGTGAAGAGGTTGTGCCCTTGAAGAGTTTTAGAGATTGGTGGGCTAAGTTTGAGAGGAAGATAGAGGCTGATCCAGGGTTCCTAGAAAGAGAGGGCAGTTGAATCATGCTGGTCATGGAGACTCCAGCTATATATATCTATATATATCGCTCCCCGTTACTTGCATTACCTTAATATTTATCCTAGCGGTTCTTGCTTAAAACAATTTAGATCTATTCATTCTGGCGTATTCTATCATAGGCACATTATGTACGTATTGTAACTCATTTACTGGCTTTGGATGGCACGTACATTGACGTACTTTGATATACGACGATTGATCACTCCTCAGCCAAGAACTTCAGGAAGGCTTCACCAACGAGGACGCCGTCCTGCTTATTGTCAATGACCTTCATGGCTTCGTCAAAGACCTCTGGCGGATACCCAGCCTTTCTGGTCTGCATGATCTCCATGACGATGTCCCTGTTAAACTCGGGATGGCCCTGGACGGAGATGAATCTGCGGGGATTGTACATGCCTTGGATGGAGCACTTGGGCGTATGGCCGAGGGCGACGGTGTTGGCTGGAAGCTCATACACGACATCACGGTGCATCTCCATAATGCTCTATCTTATCAGTCAGCCACAGTTCTTTTCAAGCAAAGCAGCCATGTAGATAGACACTCTTGACGTACCAGCTTCTCAACGCCAAAGACCTCTTTGCCCTGGTTCGTCAAGGTCAGTTCTTGCACCGAGGCCTCCCAGCCGTTAGCGCTACGGCCGACTTTGGCCCCCAGCGCTCGTCCGATGATCTGATGGCCGAAGCAGACCCCAATCAGCCTGACGCGGTCCTGGGCTAGAACCTGCTTGGTAAACTCGACCAGCCTGTTTATCCAGGGCGTCGTGGTATCAAAGGAATCAAATTCTAGCCAGGCGCAACAACTAGTCAATCTACTAGTTCCGAGCAAAAAAGCAATCAGAGCAAAGGGGGAAGGAAGCACACGCACTTGATCCGGAGATGAGGACGGCGTCGATGTCCTCCAGAGCCGGAAACTCATCTCCCTTCACGACGTCGTACTCTGAGATGTCCAGCCCGGCCTCTGGATCAACGATGTCAGGCCTGTTCAGCGTCTTTGCCGACTGTCCCAGCAGCGCCTTGAAGACCCCTCCAAAGCGCCCGCCGTACTTTGCTGCAGTCTGTGGCAGGGGGTGGTCGCACTCGAGGACTGCGAGGCGGATAGGGCGTCTCATGGTGTCTTGTCTTGTGCTTCAGCTGGCGGTCTGGCCGGTGGTCGAGGGCGTCTCCTTGTGTCAGCAATGGTTCTCGCAGTCGCAATCGCAGTCGTTAGTTCGGTAAAAAAGGAGCGTTGCAGCCGGCGATGGCGCCCTTTCCTTGTCATCCTCAGGTTCCCCGCCGGAGGTTGCTCTCCCTCCAGGGCCGGCGATGAATAACCTCCAGCTTAGTTAGGCGCTTAACTAAACCATCTTGTATCCACCGCAACTCCACCACTTTCAACTGCATGGCTGCTACGACGACGACGACGACAACAACAACAACAAGAACGACAACAGTGACAACGCATCTATACTGCTCCATGCAGTGACACAGAGAGAGAGGGAGGAAGCAGTCCTGGCCAGAATGCTTTGTGGAGCTCGTCGTACACAGGACTATCCCAATAATATCGACCATGATACCCACGATCAACAGGGGCTGGAGGCTGAAATATCAACTCTAACCTGACGCCCCCAAAAGGAATGACCAGTGGCTTGATGCTACAGGACCTTCCGCATGTTGGTCTCAGGGAAGAGGAACAAGACGAGAGGCGCTGTCAAGGTGGTTCGTTTCTCACCCGGATTCGAGCTTTTTGCAGCCTCAGCCAGGGATTCTTTTTCTTTTTCTTTATAAGGTCCCACATCCTAGCAGGCAGCGAGCAATCAGCATTTCCATCACAGAACTTGGGCTAGAGATTTCAGTCCTGTGTTACAAGGGCTGCTCCATCATCATGGCCATAATAATAATAACCCTTGCAGTCGTGGTATATAAGGAGGCTGCTGGTCTGGAGCAGGTAGGTCGACTTTGCTGGGACTGTCAGTTGCGGTCTTGTCTGGCCTAAATGTTGGGAAGAGGAAACATCGAGTTACAGGATAGTGAATGCGAAGAAATCTAATTTGATTGCGGAAAGCCACAACCAATATATCGATACTCCGTACTCGGCCTGGGCTTTCTAAAAGGCAAATGGCTCCGGCAACAGCTCAGAGTGTGGACGAAGAGACGCCTCTGCTTCGTTCAGATGGAGGTGACGGATTCCCAGGTTACGACATAGCCAGGGCTCAGTCTGTTATCAGTACAGATGGAATTGATCCCACGATTCAGGCTGTTATGACTCCGGAAGACAACAGATCCTCCTGCACCAACCATGGAGCAGCAGCAGACAACCAAGAGAAAGAGGCACATCCTCACTTCATCAACGTTACCCAAAAAGAATTCTGGGCCGTCTTCTCCGGAATTCTGTTCGCCTGGCTTATAGCCATGTTTGACTCTACACTGATGGCCTCCATCCATCCTGCCATTACCTCACATTTTAACGCCGCGAACTCTGCAGCATGGCTCTCTACCGTCTTTCTGTTGACTTCGACTGCCTTTCAACCTGTGTTCGGCCGCATTTCCGATGTCTTTGGTAGACGGCCGGTCTATCTGTTTGCCGTTGCCGTTTTCTTCATCACAACCGCCTGGTGTGCTACTGCTCAGAGCATCACCAGCTTCATTGCTGCTCGCGCCTTTTGCGGGTTGGGTGCCGGAGGTGTCGTCTCGGCGGGGATGATAATTAGCTCTGATCTCATCCGGATAGAGTACAGGGGCATGTATCAGTCATACATCAACCTGTGTAATGGCATCGGCTCGTCATTGGGCGTCGCTTGCGGTGGCTATATTGCAGACACTCTTGGTTGGAGGGCTGCGTTTGGTATCCAGCTGCCCTTCATCTTTGTTTACTTGATAATATCATATTTTGTCGTCCCAACTTCCCTGGGGCCAGAACTCGCTCGCAACGAAGGCTGGACGCTCGTGCAAGCAGTCAAGACCCTTGATATAAAGGGCTCGTTTCTGCTCATCACCGGAGTCACCTCATTATTACTTACTTTGAACCTGGGAGGAAGCGTCCTGCCTTGGTCTCACCCTGTCATCATTGTGTCTCTTCTGGTGTTCTGTGTCTGTCTGATTCCATTCCTGAAGATCGAAGCGAGGGCCAAACGACCGGTCATGCCGCTGCCCTTGCTGTCCACCTTCCCTCAGGCAAACCTGATCCTGTCGAACTTCTTCGGAACAATGGTTATCAACACCATCCTGTTCAACATGCCCTTGTTCTTTCAGGCGGTCAAGCTGGAGTCTCTAACCAGTTCTGGACTGAGAATCCTTGCGTCTTCACTGGCTATCATGGCATCTAGCGTGTTCACGGGCTTCTTCATTACCTGGAGCGGACGCTTGAAACCCATGCTCATAATAGGGTTCGTCTTTTTCATCATTGGATGTGCCGTCACTAGCTCCATGAATAGAGATACTCCCGGGTGGCTTGCAATACTCTTTCTCTTACCATCAGGCTTCGGTCAGGGCTTCGCTATGCCAGCCACTTTGGTGTCGACTCTTGCAGTCAGCCCCCAGGCTGAACAAGCCGTCACCACCACCACTCTCAGCCTCTTCCGTAATCTGGGATCGGTCTTCGGTGTTTCGGTAAGTAGCTGGACACTGCAGAACGCTCTCATCTACTACCTGACGCAGAGTGTCACCGGCAACGACAGACAAGACGTCATCAAGCGGGTTCGCCAGTCTATTACGGAAATACGTCTGCTGGACCCAATACATCAAAGTGAAGGTACGTTGAAACCGTTACATTTTGCCTCCTGTACCGCGTACACTTCTTGTAGCTCAGCTGCCGGGCTGACTAGCTCTGACATTCTGTAGTTATCCAAGGGTATGAGCAGGCGCTTCACCTGACATTTATCGTCGGTGTTGCATGGGCGACAATGTCCCTGCTACTCGTACTCCCCGTCAGGCTAGCTCGGCTAAGCCGAAAAGCATGATGGTGATGTCTCGACATGTCTATCATGTCGATAAGCTATTTCGACATGTCACAGAAGCGTTGTCGGGACGCCATTGTAAAACCTGTGTAAGTGCACACAGGGCCTACCTAGTTACCAGCTTCGCGGACTCCCTTCCCCAGCATGCTGACCATCCTTCCTACTAGAAAATTAATAATATCTCCATCCGTCCATAGAATAATAAGCTATATGTTATCTGAACTGCAGTCAGCACTTTCCTATCAAAAAGGGAGTTCCCTCGATTCCCCCAGACATCCGTTCACTCTCTCTCTACGGCCCCCTTTCAACCATTAAATCTCCCAGTAGTAGCACAAGAACCCTGGCCTAAAATCAGCAATTAGAAGCAAAAAAGAAAGGAAACAAAATGGATAACCAGGACGATGGCCAGGCTGGTTTTGTCCTCCCTGGGCCAGATGCAAATATGATCTCTGAAACGCATTCCAATGTTCATCTTCCAATGAACTCATCTTTATCGAGATTTTCATAAATAATTGGAATATCAGAAACTCTGGTTTCTGAGAACCGCAACTCTGGGTAGTCTGGTCGTACATTTACGAGGCGTAGTTAGGCTCGATGATGTGCATAGTTACATGGTCCTCAGCTAGCTATGTATATGCCCGGCCGGCCTAGTGGCCCATCAAGACGAAGAAGAAGACGATGAAGCTGAAGCCTTGTCTATAATCCCCGGCAGTTAAGGCCTCGTAGTTGGCTCGATGGGCCATATTTTTTTTTTTTTTTTTTATTTATTTATTTATTTATTTATTTATATCGCTTTAACTAACTAGCTAACTACCTAGTTAGCCTTTTCTTTGGCTACTAAACACTTTTTCTCCGGGCGAAACAACCAACTCACACCGATGGATGCTGACCCTGAGCTCACCTGCATCATCGCCTTCCTGCAGTAAGCTCTCTGATTGACCGTGCATGATACACGATGCCACCAGGACTGCAAATTAACAAGCATGTCTCCTAGATCGGTCGATACGAAGCCCGCGCAGCCCGAGTGATCTCCCAGCGACCGACCAAGCAGCCGTCCAACCCCAAGGCAAGCTGCAAGTACGACATCAAGTGCTTAGCCATATGGGCCATCCCGTGCTGACCAGTCATCATTGAGCTGGATCACTGCAATCCTCCAGCATTCGGCAGGCGACTGTCTTCCTGACCTCCCGCTGGGCACAGAGAAATGCGTAGGTGCTGACGGCTCGAATACCAAACGGGGAGAAATCCACAACCTCAGCTCCCACCTTGTCTTCCCCTTGCCTCCTTGCCTGCCTGCGTGCCGGTCTCTCGATTCCCGGCTCTCATCTGTCTCTCTATATTCGAAGTCGCTTGGTTGAGTAGCTTGATACGGCCATTCTTACTGCGCTCGGGACAACTCTTGTGAGGTTAGAATATCCATGGCATCTAGTGTCGGTCAGCAATTGATGCAGGAAAACGAATTCGATACTTCTCTGGCGTTGTCGTCTGCGAATCCTGTACCTTCACTGTCAGAAAGTAGTGAGATCAGAGGCTCTTACCAGCTTCTACCTACTGCGCAAGGGCCTGGTCAGGCAGCTGAACGGCGGAAAAGCGTCGGGAAGAAAGACGCTGGTGAAAGAGACGAGACTTCTGCCCCTGTCGCCATACAACCAACTGCCGGTACAGCCAGCAGTCCAGGTGCAGCAAAGGGTGCAGCGACATCGAAGCCGAAGCGAGTGAGGACAGGATGTTTGACATGCAGGGAAAGGCATCTCAAGTGTGACGAGGCTGTTCCGCGCTGCCTCAATTGTCAGAAATCAGACAGGCAATGCAAGCGTGGAATTAGGTTGAATTTCATCGATACACAGGTCGCTGCACCGCCGTATGCAGCGCCATCTCCGCAGACATGGCAGATCAACTTTCGAGACGAATCGAGGGAGATAGCTTCCGAATACCTGGGCGGATCTGAGAGATATCGCCCCATAAAAGATGAGGAGTTTACCAAGCCCATTGGATTCGGATTTGCCAACATGATGGGGTTTGCCATATCCTCTCATCACACTCTAGCCAGTGCGCCGGCTTTACTGACATTTCCTGAAGCCCCGTCTGCTGAAGGGTACGAATCTATGTTTCAAACGACTCAACAGCCGCCCTCTTCTAATCATGTAGTTCAAGATCAACCTATTCCACAGCCATCGGTGCTTACTCTAGCACCTCCAAGGGGTCCGAGACCGTGTCTGAATACTCCGGAAGAAGTGCTTCTCATGCAAGTGTTTGTAGAAGAGGTCGGCCTATGGATGGACTCAATGGACGCCATGAAACACGTACGTATTTGTTCTCCATGTTCCAAACTTCCGGCTTAAATCCGCCTGCTCACCTGTCCAGTTTACTCGTATAATACCATTTTATGCTCTTGGAGAGCCAATGCTTTTGAATGCTCTACTAGCGTGTGGTGCCCGCCATCTACATCTTGTAAATGCGACGTACAAGGAGGAGAAAGCTTTGTTCTACTACAACTCGGCCACCCAGGATCTTCTCAGATACCTTCAAAATCCTAACCGAGACTCTGCTCTGTCTGCCACGACTGCAGTGGTCCTCAATGTCTACGAGGTCATGTCTACAAACGCAACTCAGCGGATGAACCACATAGCGGGAGCCCGGGCTCTTATCAAAGAATGCCACTGGGATGGCAGATCGACTGGAGTAGGCGGTGCCTGTTTCTGGCTAAACGTTGGTATGGAGCTACTAAGCTGTCTCCATTACAACTGGAAACTAGCCTGGGACCCGGATACCTGGGGAGTGGATATGAATATGGTTCCGGCTGAATCTAGTATTATCGGAAATGAGGAATTATGGACGCATAGGATAGTGTATATCTGTGCAAAAGTCGCCAATTATCGGACAACGGCGCACCAACCTTTAGTTCATGAAAGACAGAGCCACGAGACCGATGTAAGTCGGGAAAGCGACGAGTGGAATAAAATGAAAGCTTGGTGTGATGAGTGGGAGAGATGCATACCTCGGTCAATGCGGCCGCTCGGGTACCTGCAACCGTGGCAGTCAAAGACGAAATCTTCATTCCCCGAAGTTTGGTAAGTTCCGACTGTTATCGGAGCAGAGGAATATACATCTGCCTATATGCTAATCGCTTTCATACTGACATAAGGATTAGGCTTATCAAGAGATCATCCGTGGTTGCTCGGCTGTTCTACCACACTACATGTGTTCTTTTGGCAAAGACCCATCCAACCGAGTCCCGGTTTAGCGAAAATATGCTAGCTATCCAGCAGAGCCACGCAAATGACATTTGTGGCATCGTAGCACATGTCAAAGATCGGTACGTTTTGTCCGGTTTGCCTCTTTCTCGTCCTCTATCTATCTCACGTCATACTGACATAGCTATTTAGGGGTGTTGCTAGCGTCTCCATTCGCTGCCTGATAATAGCGGCTGAATGCCTTGTCAACAGAGTCTCACAAGAGCAGGTCCTAGATATAATGGATAAAATACTCAAGGAGACCGGCTGGAAAATCGGACCTCTTCAGCAAGAGCTAGTGCAAAAATGGGGATGGAATGTCAAAACAGACAGCCAGCCAATACCACAAGACCAACACCAACACCAACACCAACATTCTCACCAACAACATCAACAGCCTGCCATGACCTCCATCCCTACAACCTCAACAGCTGCGGGCCCTATGAACCTGAACCCTTCCTTACTACCTCCTGAAGTGGGCCTTGCCCCTCCTCGGCCTGCTATTCCACAAGGGATCGTTAACCCAATGATGGCGGCTGCTGATTTCAACGCAGCCAACCACCCATATCAGAATCATTACGTCGCACCACAAAATACTCCGCAGGGTAGTTATCAGTACGGCCATTACTAGTTTTTCACATGATAGCAAAGCTGGATAGATGTCGCATACCTTTTGACATGGCATGGCGCATGGATTTTCAACTGCATGGGGGGAGCTCTATACTTGTTTCTTTTCTCGGCATCGGTATATTTTCAGGTCGTCTACCGTTCTCCGGCGTCTGTTTGGTGGGCTCAAAAACAACATACTCAATTCCCTTGTCGCTATATTGTTTTTTATCTTGTTTAAATATGGGCTCAATAGGCCGGAAATGATCTAAAATATCAGTTAGATCGTAACCGACGGGCCCGGAAGAGGACTGGATTCTAGCATATCATCGCTGCTGCAAGTATTTAATGGAGGAAATTGCATATAAATGGAGTACTAGTTATCGGCTTTTATTCTTTTATCATCTATCAAATTGGTTGTTCTTTTAACTAGTTACTCTAACTATAAAACCTGGTAGTTTATTTAGTTGCTAATTGATAACTTCCCCAAGGCCAAGACTAGTTTCTTTTCACCAAGCTTCGCCTTCTTGAGACCACACACTTTGTACTAAACAACCGTCTAGAAGTGAACGATAATAATTTTGTTCAAATATACCCAGAATAGAATATCTACGTTATATAGCCGAAAATTCCAGCGGCATAGCCAATATGGCGGCTCCTGACCAATTCCAACAAGGCCCTTCAGGCTCAAGCCAAAAACACCCTCCGGCAACTCCTACATATGTTCTTAGAGGACACGCAAGCCCAATACACTCTCTCAACTTCTATGGCTCGAACTCAAGACTTATTTCCGGGGATGCCGATGGATGGGTTGTTGTATGGGATATGACTAGTAAACGGGCGGCAGCCACCTGGAAAGCTCACGAAGGATCTATCTTAGCCGTTGCGGGTGTTGAAGTCAACCTAGAAACAGACGTGGAAAGGAGAATTCTGACGTGAGATTCCTTCCATATCTCACCGACTGGATGTATCGACTAACCAGCCATAGACACGGAAGAGACCATAAGCTATGCGTCTGGAGGTTAAATGAGAAGGACGAAGACATTGTGGGCAAGATACTTCCCTTGGACACGCAAAATCACCCACAAGACGGAAACAAGCCTTGGATGTTACATTCTCTATCCGTCAATGCCCTGAACTTTTGTGGTTTTGCGTATTGTTTTCTCCCACACAGGGGTGGGATTGAGTCCAAGGACGCGATCAACGCAGAAAACCAAATGCTTCTCGCAGTGCCAAATGCTTTGAATACTGGTGGCCTTGATATCTTCCACCTGCCGTCTGAAAAGCGGCTATGTGTTATCTCACCAGAAACTGAGGTCAACACTGGTATGGCGATGGCATTAGAAATGTTCATACCCCCTGAAGGAGAAGACCTTTATATCATTTCTGGCTATGAGGATGGCAGTGCCATGGTCCACGCCTGTCGAGGCGCCATTAACCGGTTACTCATTGCGGAGGAGGATAATTCTAACCCTTCATGGAACTGGGAGTTACTATATACAAACCGCTCACATTCACAGCCAATTCTATCACTCGATACCTCACCCAGCTCGGAACGAAAGTGCTTTGTCACTTCATCTGCGGATGCAATGGTCGTGAAACACCCTATTCCAAGGCTGCCACCAACCTTGGAACCTGATGTTACTAATATTAGAAGCGCAGCAGAGTCTGCGCATTTGAAAGCTGTGAACACTAAACATTCGGGACAGCAAGGCTTGAGAATTCGATCAGACGATAGAATATTCGCTACCGCGGGATGGGACAATAGAATCCGAGTTTACAGCTGCAAGTCAATGAAGGAGCTAGCAGTTCTGAAATGGCACAAGGAAGGGTGCTATTCTATTGCATTTGCCCAGGTCAAAATGGACACCGGAGACATAGGGACAACTAGAGATGCAATAGGTACCAATACAATCCAGGAGAATAAAAGTACAAATCTTACGATTAGGAATGAACCCCGTTCTTTGGCAGAAATCAAGCAGCAGAGAAGCATCAAAGCACAGTTAACACATTGGATTGCCGCCGGGTCAAAGGACGGAAAGGTCTCGCTATGGGATATATACTGAGTATGCACACAACGCTGTCAGCCATGAAAGGAAGAGGGGAAAAAAGTGTAGTATCGCTCAACTGTCTCATACCAGACTCGTCCTTAGGCGATATTAAACTCATTTGCCGCGGACATATGTTCTCTCATCTTCTTCCGCATTTTATCGGCCGCACTATCATTTTTGGGACCGGACTCATTCTTCTTGTCACTGGACTCTACTGTCCTGTTTGCTTTGAACGCCTTCTTTGTCTCCTCCTTGCCGGTTCGGAGTCCGGGAACATTGATCTTCGTTGGCCTGTCTCGCAATCCGAAACCTTTGGCCAGATGGCCTAGATGCAGATCCTTTATGTTGAAGTACTCCCTCTCGCTTGCAATATGTGTAGCGTACGCACGAATATGAGATTGAAAAGCCCGACGAGCCATTTCCAGGATACTGGGGTTGTCCAGGGTCCAGCGTTCTATATCTAGCTGGAACTCAGTGGCTGCCTCTTCCCAACCCTTGCCATTAGTCCGTCCGAATCCTCGCTTCAAGATGTCGCTTTCATCACTGCGGGTCACAGCCTTGGTGTTGTTGTCGCGATACCCGCGTTTTAGAACATTGATATATCCTTCTTCACTTCCAGGAAGAAGGAAGATCATAGCACGACCATCACGACCCAATCGAGCTGTACGACCGATACGGTGAAGATGGTCATCAGCGGAGAACGCAGGGTCATACTCAATGACGAAGTCAACATTTGGTAGATCAAGACCCCGAGACGCAACATCTGTACATATTAAAACGGAGGTGTCCTTTTGTTTGGCAAATGCAGAAAGCGTTGCTGTTCGAACATGTTGAGGGAGGGATCCATGGAGTTTATGCAGCATTACCGAATTGTTAGGATTTGATAATGTTGGAGATTCGGCTACTGTTCCTTGGGTAGATGAGTTAGTGGTAGATGCTGCTTCAGCAATCGAGTCTTTCTCCTCCTTTTCTTCTCCCTCTCTTTCCTTCTCTCCCTTTCCGACGCCTTCAGTACTCTTATCCGACTTTCTAGTGAAAACCTCGAAATGGTAATCCACTGAATCCGCGCAAGAAACAAAAACGATAGCTTTCATAACAGTTCCCTTGCGTATAAAGGTACTTTTGAGAAGGGCTGTCAAGGTAACAAGTCGAAGCTTTGATGCGACAATTGCGAACGACTGCTTCAGCTGAGCTGGTGCTGAGAATTCCAGAGACTTTTGCGCATCTCCAGCCTGGGAAGAGGCATCTTCAATTTCATCTGCCGGATCAGCCTGTATATGAACCGCATCCTTCAAACTCATCTCTCCTAGACGCTGCACGTTCATCTTCAGCGTGGCAGAACATAGTACCGTTAATCTCTTTGGAGGAAGATTTTCAATCTTTGATGTAGGTCGCCTTTTAGAGTCCAACTTTTTAATAATATTCTGAATCTCTTCTTCGAATCCTAACTCCATCAATCGGTCGCCTTCGTCGAGCACAAGCCACCTAACAAGGCCCACGTCAAGAACTTTGGTATTATCTAGATGATCCGCAAGCCGTCCAGGAGTAGCAACGAGGATATTCAACCCCTTCCGTAATCTTGCTTTTTCTGATTTCTTCTTCTCTCCACCGATAACTGTGCCAGCAACAAGCCAATGAGCACAGTTTAGCAAACTATCAAGTACCACAGATATCTGCTTGCAAAGTTCTCGAGTTGGCGCAAGGATAATAGCAAATAAACCCGAGTCTCGGTGAATCGGCGTGGGTTGACCTTGGCCTTCCTCTGCGCTTTTTCGGCCAGATAAGTTCATTAGCCGTTGTACCAAGGGTAGGAGGTATGCAAGTGTTTTTCCAGATCCGGTTTCTGCCTGTATAAACCCATCGCAGTTTTCTTTTAGCAGCTGTGTGATTGAGCTCTTTTGAATCGCGGTAGGATTTTTCAACTTCAGTTTGGTCAGTAGGTGTGCTGCGAGCTCTGGCGATAGCCCGAGAGACGTAAACGTATCGATACCGTCGACGAGAGGGGCATTGGAAGCTTTCGTAGCTTCAGCATCATCATGCGCCGTAGATTCTTCCGCCGTAGGTACAGTCTTCGCAACGGGATTATACGAGAAAAGCGACGAGATAACCTCTCTTTGTGGGCCAGTGGCATATTTGCTGCTGGAGTTATTAGAAACTCCTGTTATGCTAGCAGTGCTTGGTTGAAAATCTCCATTATTGAGTCTCTGTCGCTTCGGTGGACGGCTGGATACACCTCCATGATCCGCTTCTCTCCCTCTTTCACCCCGTCTACTATCATCTGCGGTAAATGGTTGCTTCGATTTCTTGTACCGGTGGTCTGCGATTTTTTTGGCGACGAGACGATCCTTCCACTTGCCACCTTTAAATTTCTGTTGCGAGCTGATAATCCCGTCTCCCACGTCAAAATTCATAAGCATGCCATCGTCCGCCATGATGACGACCAAAGTAAGAGCGAAGCACTTTGGTATTGTTTCGTTGATTTCTCTCTTTTGCTCTCTCCAGCGTTGCGGCTAGAGGGTGAAGATTGAAGCTTTTAGTTTTGCGGCGGAAGGAAAAAAAAAAAGGTTGCTCGACCCTAAAGCTGAGCCCTAAATTCCCGATTCGGCAGGATGTAAACCATGGATGCAAAGATATATAGCAAAGTAAAGCAAGGGTGTTTAGTAGATGTTCAACTAATTATATATAAAATTCTAATAGTAGGATCCAAGTTCTCTCTCTGAATTATAGCTGTATATCCACAGAACCACAGAATATATGGATGGCCCGTGATCTAGATTGGTATAGAATAAGGAGCTCTCAAGATAAAGGCTGTAGGATGACATTATCGATCAGTCTCACAGGTACTTTTCCTCCTCCAAGCCCGCAGTCTTCGCCTTCCTGGGGTTCTTCTAGCGGAAACATCTTCACAGCACCGCTTAAGACCGCACCCTTTGATTCATCGACATGGTCCAGCTCCTCTAGTGACTCGGGGTCTGCTAGAGAAATATAGTCCACTTCAAATCTAGCACGTTTATATGCAGGGAGAAGCTCCTGTTCAGCCAATGTGGATTGTGCAAAGGAATTTGCAGCGCCGAGTATTTCCTTTCGCAACTTCTTTCCGGATAGGTAGACAGCCTCCGCTGCTCTCAAGGCACGGGACAAAACCAAGCCAACATTTCGTCGTCTAGCGCCGAGATATACATTACGCGAACTCATCGCAAGGCCATCTGGTTCTCTTGAAGTGGGACCAACCCTGACCTCAGTGTCGATATGGAAATCCTGCACCATGCGTTTAATAATGATAGACTGCTGTACGTCTTTTTGACCAAAGTACACACGGTCCGGAGTCACCATGTTGAATAGCTTTGTACACACAGTAGCAACCCCGCGGAAGAAAACTGGTCTAGAAGCTCCCTCGAGCTTGGTCGCCAGTGGTGTTATAGTCACGAAGCTTCCGTTTCCATTCAGCTCGGATGTGGGAGGTAGCGTAGGGTACACTACTTTGGTAGTAGGAGCAAAAATTGCCGTAACACGGCCAGATCCAGTCCATGACTTGCTTTCAAACTCTGTATTGAGAGTCTGTATCTTCTCCAAATCTTCGTTCCATGTCCGCGGGTAGCTGTCCAAGTCCTCATTTACTCCAAACTGTGTTGGATTCACATATATACTGACAACGACATCAGTGTTTTCCTGGGCAGCCTGTCGGATTAGAGACATGTGACCATCATGGAGAGCACCCATTGTAGGCACAAATCCTACGGTTCGACCTGAGAGGAGGAGACCTTTCCTATATTGCCGAAGCGGTGGTACATCCCTGAAAACGGCGATTGCGGACTGAGATAGACATCGGCGCTGGCCGGTAAGCCTTATAGGCAAAGCTAACAGAGAATCGTTAGCTGTATGGCATTACTCTCCGGCGGAGGGCACTCAATGGCTTACTTGAGACTCTTCTAGTCCACATCATTAGACTAAGCCGCAAGTTGTGTGACATTCAGCATGGAAAAAGCGAGGGAAAAGACGGCGGGTATGCCAGACGGGCTTTGACTCTACATTCTATGTCAACATGAAGAGGTGTTTATTTCACTTGCACGTCCCCCAAGGCAGCCTTTGAGCTCGCGATCGTGCTGTCTTCTTCAGCGTTGCTTGCAGTCTTCCTTGTTTTTACTTGTTTCTTTTCTTTTACTTTTATATCTTTTTTAGCCGCCCTCGGCTCTTTTTTTCCATCCATCCATTTGGTTGGGGTATCAGGTGACCGCGGGCCGAGGTTAGTCAGCAGCAACGACAAGGAAGAAAGCCGACAACAAGTAGGGGAATACGACGACCCGAAGGACGAAAGGAAGACAAGGATAGCTTTGGGATGCAGTGATCGGGTGTGAAGGGGAGTGAGCTGGGCCTTTTTCTCTTCTTACCCCCTGATTCACTATGTGGCTGTCTTCACATTTGATGGATATGTCGATGGAGTTGTGATTGGTGGCTTTTCGTCTGATATATAACAATACAGCCATTTGTTATATCGGCTGTGTACTCGCGACAATGGCTTCAAAAGAGGGACCTTCAGAGGTCCCAAAGCTGGCGCCAGACCTTGAGATTGTGGGAGATCAGGTCAGAATTCAGCCTACCGGATTTACAGCCGGGATCGAGGAAACAGATGGCATTACCGAACGCCGGTTGATGCACCAGATGGGCAGATTTCGAGAGAACCCTTTTGATTTCTTACGAGAAATCAGCCTCTTTGTGTCAGGTACCGGGTGGCGTGCATACGATGATTTTATTGGTCAGCCCATCTTCTACTCTGGCTTCTCTGAGAAGATGAAGTCGTCTGTAGCAAGTCACTCGCTGCTAGTTGGCAAGATTGAAGAGCTGGCAGAATCGCGGGTTAAGACTGAGGAGGTTGAAGGGCTACTGAGCGTTACTGCGCCGGCGAGTTCTAATGGCGGACCTAGTGTTGATGCACGGACTAGGAGAAAGGAGGAGATCGCGGCTAGTCTGCGAGAGGTTGTTGATACCATGATGGATAACATGATTTGCAAGATGGAGAGCAAGTCATTTATCCGAGGAGCATATTATATTACTACTCAGATCCTGACTAGAGCGTATCATCAAGGTAGGTCAAATGGTTATTGTTTCATGCATGAAGACATCCATCTTTGCTGAGCGCATAGATTGACTGGTATGTCTTAGGAATCCATGTTTCTAGCGAGGAGGTGCTGAGGCTTAGGAAAGTCGCTGAAGATGCAGCCAAGAGAAAACAATCCATTGTATTCTTACCTTGCCACAAATCCCATGTCGACTATGCATCCCTTCAAGTTATCTGCTATCGGCTAGGGATAGCTCTCCCGGTTGTGGTTGCTGGAGACAATTTGAACATTCCTTTGCTCGGGAGTTTCTTGCAGCATGCTGGTATGTTCTAATATCCGCCCTATGAAGCTGAAGTAAACTTATCAGCAAAATACAGGTGCTATGTGGATTCGACGCAAGTTTGGAAACGATCCATTGTACCATGCTCTTGTTCAAGCATACATTGATACCCTGTTGAGCAACGGCCATAACTTTGAATGTTTTGTTGAAGGCGGCAGATCTAGAACCGGAAAACTCTTACCGCCCAAATATGGTATTCTTAGATATGTTTTGGACAGTGTTGGCTCTGGCCGTGTGGAGGATGCGCTTATATGCCCTGTCAGCACTCAGTACGACAAAGTTATCGAGACCGAGTCATATATCAGCGAGCTTCTCGGTCAACCGAAACAAAAGGAAAATCTACGGGACTTTATATCCGCTTCCTCTGTTCTTTCACTGAAGCTAGGCCGGATTGATGTTCGGTTCCATGAACCATGGAGCTTAAAGCAATTCATTACACAGCAGACTACCAAAATACACCATATGCCTACTAATGAGAGGAATCTGATGGCAACTATCAGTCAAGAGGAGCGATCAAGAATCCTACGCACTTTTGGCTATCGTGTCCTTTCCCAGATCAATGACGCTTCGGTCATCATGCCCACCGCTCTCGTGGGCACCGTCCTTTTAACGCTAAGAGGTCGAGGTGTTGGTAAAGCTGAACTATCCCGAAGAGTGGATTGGCTATGTCATCGTGTCAAGGAAAAAGGTGGGCGGGTTGCACATTTCTACAGAGCACCAACAACACATGTTGTAGAGCGTGCCCTAGAGGTATTGGGTCCAAAACTTGTGGGCAAAACGGCTGGACTGGCGGAAGAGACATATCATGTCGTTGATCGGTTCCAATTGTCCTTCTACCGGAACATGACCATTCATCTATTTATCCCCGAAGCCTTGGTATCCGTCGCCCTGTACAGCCGAGTAAAGAAAGGCGGTGAACCATCTAACCAGCAGATAACTTATGATGAGCTTCTTACTCGTGTATCATTCCTATCGCAGGTTCGTATCCCATTATATTTTACGACAAGGAATATGACGCTAAATAGATATGATAGCTATTCCGAGGCGAGTTTATCTTCCCTCCAGAGGGGCTAACGGCAAACTTGGAGAAAACACTACATGGGCTGGAAAGAGGAAATGTGCTCAAGGTTACCAAAGACGCATCAAACGTTCCACAGATGATTGAGCTCAGTGAGCATGAGAGAAACTGTGGCCGTGAAAACTATGACTTCTATTGCTTCCTGCTGTGGCCATTTATTGAAGCGTGCTGGCTGGGAACTGTTTCCCTGATAGGCCTAACACCGCCACTTACAGACCCGACAAATGTCTGGGTTGACATGAATAAGGCCCAGAGCAATGCTCAGCTGGTAAGTTTATGCTTGGGATTATTGATTCCTTTCTTCACTTTATTGTTAACAAGCGGTTACAGCTCGGGAAAACGCTATACTACCAAGGTGATCTCTCTTACATCGAAGCTGTCAACAAGGAGATATTAAAGAACTCCTACCAGCGATTTGAGGAGGAAGGCATAATTATCACCGCTAAGAGCAAGGAATCTCCTCAACCGCCAACGATGCGAGTTTCGCCTGAATGGGCACCCGAAAGAGACCCCGAGACAGGCAAACTACTTCCACACGGAAAACTATGGGAATTTATTCGCATGATTGCGCAATCCCGTCGTGAAGGGTATGTGGAGGACTCCATGCATACCGAGCTCAGCTAACGTGCACATACAGAAAAAACCGTCGTGATGGAGAGACCATCTCCTCCCGCGTACTAGAGCTCAGTGAGGCTATGGGAAGAACACTCTTTCAGGCAGTACACCCAGTCAAACCCGCATCTGCCGACGGGGAGATTGAGCTATCTTCGCAGATACAACGGCGACGAGCAATTGATACCGCATCGAAGCTGTAGTACTGCCCGCGACCCTTGTCGATGTAGAATGTAATAGGCCGAAATCGAGATATGCCAACGAAAAAATGTATATATGCACAACGATCTTAACAGCACACGTTACATACCCCTCTTTTATCCGTGTAATATGGCGCGATGCATTTGAGATAGGTACCTGTAGAATCCTAGTTAACATAATGCGTAATGACATCCCAAGACTCGTTTTCGCTCGGTTCACGTTTGCATAGGAGGAGGCCGTACTTGCCGAGCCACGCCCTTGTCGGTATGTACGAACCCGCCTCCCCTACGGAGTACTCTGAAAGCATCGCGGTCATCGCTATCACTCGATTTAATGGCTGTATGTATCATCGTTGCAGCTTGTACCATGGCCCACAGATGATAGAGTCACCTCGTTGTAGCATCAGCATGTAAACTTAGCGCACCATGTGCGACCCTGGGGTCGACCAGAACAAATGGTCTGGTCATGCATATCCTATCAAAGCATGCAAGGTTAGCACAAGAACGGGTTCATCCGAGCATCGAAGTCGATCATCTTCCAAGGGGCTTTTGCCCATGCCACTGTCCAGGTTTTGGTTAGTTATCCTTTCACCTGCTAAACTTGCTGATTATTGGATAGTTAAATGAATGCATACGTACTCAATCATCTCTCACCAGGCAGCCAAAAAGATGGCGCTAGAGACTTGCTAACCTACAAATTGAGCTATCATCTTGGTCTCATCTTCGACTTTACCTCTCGTCGTCGTCGTCTTTCATCTTATCTTTGATCTTATCAGTTCCATCTTATCGCCATCTTTCCCCGACTATTACCACGTGACTGATTAATCATCCGCCTTACGCGCGTCCAAAAAAAGAAGCCCGGCCTTGGTATTTTTGCTTTTTCTCGAGTTGTTTCTTTCTTCCTCCTTGGTTTGTCTCACATTTCCAACTCCAACTCCAACCTGCAATCTGCAACCCCCCCCGACGTTCTCTCTTATCAGGATTGATTGGCTCTCTTAGATGCCTCCTGGCCCTCTGTTTCCCTCGGCCTGCACAGCGCAATTATCAATCTTCGATCTCCCGCCACTCGCTCATCAACAGACAGATATAGCTATCGCATGATTTTCCACAGCTCAGAGGACACGAGCGCGCAACGCAGATCCTGTTTCAGCTTTCCTCGAGGACAGCCGGCAGATTTCCATACTCGCATAATTAATATATTCCTCCGATGAATGCGCATAACGCGAAATCCAGTCTCATCAATATTCCCTCCACTATATTAAACCGGCTTTGATTCCCGCCTATTCGATTCTTTTGAGACAGTCGTGATGTTATAGCGATTAAGTGTTGTATTGATATTCACCTGATAATTCAAGAAATGGGGAGATGTATGTATAACTGCCAGTTCGAAAGGTCTATACATTTAACAGGAATAACGTTGCTAACGGGTGCGCGGTTCGATTTATTTAGGGAAGTATGCAGTTGTTCTGGACGCTGGATCGTCCGTAAGTACTACTTGCTGCGTTCGCAATGCCAGTTTACGCCAGGAACTTGGAAGGAGAACTCATAGCTAAGAGTATGCGATTCATAATTTAATAGGGAACGAGAGCACATATCTACAGATGGCCCAAGAAGGCACATAAGGATGTTGGTAGCAAGGACCTGGCAAAGTTGCCACATATCGAAACTACCAAGGAATGGACGAAGAAGATAAAACCGGGTATGAGAAGCACATGGCGCATGCATAATTGCGTACTCGCTTGATTTACTGACCTGAGTTCCTAGGTGTTTCGTCCTTCGCCAAAAACCCAGAAAACGTTGGCCCAGACCACCTCCACAAGCTTCTCAAACATGTACATACAGTAATACCTCGCAAAGAGGTCGAGGACACGCCGATATTCCTTCTTGCCACTGCTGGTATGCGGTTATTGTCAGACAACGAACAGAAAGAGATCCTCAAAAATGTATGCTCCTACATTAGTGACAACTCTGGGTTTCTTTTACCAGATTGTGATGCCCATATAAAAGTTATCGATGGAAAAACGGAGGGACTCTACGGTTGGATTGCGACAAACTATCTTCTAGGTGGTTTTGATGAGCCAAAGGCCCATGATCACGGCAAGGGCCATCACACCTACGGTTTCCTAGACATGGGCGGTGCTTCTGCACAGTTAGCATTTGCACCAAATTCCACGGAGGCTAAAAAGCATGCAAATGACTTGACACTATTGCGTCTGAGGACTCTTAACGGGCAGTCAAATGAGTACGGCGTCTTCGTTACATCCTGGCTAGGATTTGGTGTTCGACAAGCAAGATCCCGCTACGTAAAAGCTCTTCTGAAAGGAGCGCCTGCCGGCACGGTCAACAGAAAACTCCCGGATCCTTGTCTTCCTGACGGTCTGCGAACAACGCTAGAGGGAACCATTCTCCCTCCAGATGGCCCAGTACCCGGCACAAATTCGTACTTGGTAGGGAATGGAAAGTTTGAGGAGTGTTTACGCGAAACAATCCCCTTGCTTGCCAAAGACACTCCGTGCGAGGATGAACCCTGTCTGTTGAATGGAGTACACGTCCCTGCGATTGACTTTGATGTCAATCACTTCGTCGGCATAAGCGAGTATTGGCATACCACCCACGAAATCTTTGAGATGGGCCACCAGGACAAGGCTTATGACTTCAAAACTTACCAGATGCGTGTCAATAAGTTTTGCTCAACGCCCTGGAGCGCTATCAAGGATGGTATTGAGCAAAAGAAATGGGGTAAGGTTGACCAGGAAACCGCCTACGAGGTCTGTTTCAAGGCGGCCTGGATAATCAACGTCCTCCATGAAGGCATCGGTATACCTCGTGTTGGACTCGAAGCTTCCACCAACAACACTAACAGCGCTACTAAAGAACTCGGGGGCCACGGCAAAAATGGCCAAGACAAAACCTACCTAGATCCGTTCCAAGCTGTGGATAAGATCAATGCTACTGAAGTGAGCTGGACTCTTGGAAAGGCTGTCCTATTTGCATCATCTCAAGTCCCTGCGTCCAAGGCAAGCTTACCTGTCGGGTTTGGTAGCAACACTCCTGGCAAGGTCCCGGGTGACTTCGAATATCCAAGCTCGAACCAACCTCATATCCCTTCACCACCTAGCAACTCTGATAAAAACGGGACAAGCGAGCATTGGCATGACACATTATTTGACGGGGATTCACCTCGCCGTATCCCTGGTTTGTTTATCTTCGCCCTTATAGTTTTAATCGTTATCTTTTTCCTTCTTGGCCGGGAACGTCGTTCCCGCATCTATCATAAACTAGGCATGCGATTCGGACGTGGCGGTAACAACGGAGGCAACTTGAGAAGAAGATCCCCTTTCTTCAGGGGGAAGATACCCTTCCTCTCTAGTCGAGGCCCCGGAATTTCCTACGAACGTGTGTTGGAGGAAGGTGACCATCGAGACTTTGAGCTCGACAGCATGGACTCGGACGAAGATTCCCAAGGATCTTCTTCCTCATCACCACCTTCTGGCGCTGCTGGAACCCGACCCCTGGCCCGGATACCTCACAGCCAAAGCCCCAAGTATAATCTCGACAATTCGTCTTCGCTCAGCGTTGCGAGCCTTAATATTTCCCTGGATAGGCGCGGGCTTGTTATTAGAACCGAGAGTAGGGACAGATTATATGCTCCTGCCCTTGCGCCGACGACCGTCGGTCGAAAATCCCGTGCCACCAGCCCTATTCGACTTTCTACGCCCATTACGAATACTTAAAAAATGATACCAGTGTCCTTTACCGCTCATCGTTGCAGAGTTATTGCTTGTATATAATATAATGGTGTTATGACCCGGCGTTTTCCTGCAGATGTTGTTCAGTTTGTGCAATCGGTTCTTTCCTGGCGCGCGGCGCAATATTTATATCCCCCCTTTGCATGACGTTACATGTGTATATCATCTACCTTCTATAATATCTAGACAAACCGGTTCCAACACCAATATTTCAGTTCATGGCATCTCCATCTGTTATCCATTGAAAGAAGCAGAGTACAAGTGCAGTTGAGGATGAGATTAGACCTTGCTCCAGATTGTATTTTATAGAACAGCCCCTTGTAGAACACCGGTTCAGAAGAATAGAAGATCACAAGTTAACATCCCGCATGTAAAAACCCAACCAATAACCAACAGTCTGCATTAGGTCATCTCAACATCCTTATCACCATCTGTATCAGCAGCACCACGAGGTATCCGTCCTTCATTCAGCTCTTTCTCCAACCTGGTGATCTCCTGCAGACTCTTGGCTTCTCGTATCATCTTCTCGACTCGTTTCCTTTCCTCAGGCGTCAGCTTGACTCGTAACGGTTTTTCGCTTCCCGCACCTCCCGGCGAGGAAGTAGATGATGCTGCACCCAGAGCTGCAGAGACATCGAACGCGCGGGACTTTATGCCTAGTATCTTCGATGCTAGGGCTGTGGGCTGTTTCGTCGATGGCCCGAAAAGTTCCTTTGCCTTTTCACGTTCGACATCTTTTACTTTTTGGTAGTCTAGAAAGCGTATCGTTGGAGCAAGCCATATGATCCAGTATCGGTAATGCTAAGACACACCATTAGCAATTCCGGTAACCAACACCTAGGGCTGAGGGAATATACCTCTTTCCTGGTCACTGGGTTTTCTAGTAGACTCAAATGCGTTAATCTGGGAAACGTCTTGAGCGGCTCTAGGTCCGCTAGTTCGGCAAAATTGTTTGCTGTAAGGACTAGGGTTGTCAGGTTTGGAAGTGAGGTCGCTAGGGTTGGTTGAATATGCGAAACGCGATTGCGGGCGAGAAGGAGAGATCGTAATCGAGGCGAGAAGGGAAAGTTAGATATCGAAGATATACTGTTGTCCGTGAAATCGATTGCATCGTGGTCCTGCCCAACATGTCAGATTTCAAGGGTCCTGCATTGGTGTCGCGGATATGTAGCAGGATGCGCACCTTTGCCGCGCCGAAGTTCTCTATAACGGGAATTTTGTGCCCTATATGGTCCGTCCCCAGAAGGAGATAACGATAGTATCAACGCAGCTCCATTTATGTAGAGTATGTATATGTGGTGTGGCTTCACCGAGGATGGGAAAGAAAAAGTGTAGTATCTGGTTCTTTTCAGACTAACTAGGGTGCTTTCTCTGTCATTACGCACCTCGAAGATCTAGCTCGCGCTCTTTGAGAGGATTGAGATATGAAAGGGAGTTCTGGATCAATTCAACCGTGAGACGCATCTTTGCCGGCTCTGCTCTGCTCCCTCTGCTTCGTCCGGAGGGTTGATATCTTGACTTTTGCTGCTTTTTTGTTATCGAAAGCTCGAAAAAGTAGAGTTGACGTTCTCTGTCACGTGTTCATTATCTAGATGGGCAGGCACGGCGAGACGGCGGGCGGGAGATGCCACGAACACCGCGCAGTTCCAGGGATGGCATGCATGGTCCTGCATGTAGCAATTAGTACTACCAAGCTCTTTCATCTATTTGCCCGTGTATCAGTATGTCTGGATTCCCCCCTTCTTCCTATCAGCAAAGTTGTCCTCTCAGTGTTAGGAGTATCCCTGCTTAGTCATCAGTTAAATCGCACACAAAAAACGCACAACTCAGTTAGTCAGGGCAGAAGCTCGCTTTGATATCAGCCGTGGAATCATCAACATCTCGTAAAACCGACTGCCTCGTAACTGTAGACCAGACCCTTGAAGCCACCTGGACTTATTGCCCTCCTCAAACCAGCTGAACTCGATAAGAAGAAGCTCCTTTCGGCCATTTGCTACCTTTTCTGTTCCCTACACAGTGATAGTGGCCTTTGGGAGGCCCGACACCAACAAACAAGTCTCTGTGGCGTAATTGGCTAGCGCGTACGACTGTTAAGAACAACTCAACAAGAAGACGTTCGGTCATCGTAAGGTTGGAAGTTCGAGCCTTCCCAGGGACGGATTCACTTTTTTTTTTGCGTTTTTACTGGCTTCATAGAGGCCGGGGACGGTGGGTGGACGGGGAAGTCAAGTGGACTGAAATTATACCCACTCGCAGCCGCTCAAAACCCCGGTAAAGGCAGGGGAACTCCGGAAAAGATACCACATTATAACCACAATATAAAAACTGTATGACGTATCTTTTTGGCATATAGGTAGCTAGTTATATACCTGCCAAAGGACAGTTACAGACGTTGAATTATTATATCAGACACAATGGAGTCGGCACCATGGCGCCCCCTATTCGAAGAGCATGTTCAAGCTGCAGGTAGCCCACTACTATCATTTGCAACTGTATCCAGGGACAAAAACGGCAATTCGTTCCCTCGAGTAAGGACCTGTGTTCTCCGGGGCTTCTTTGCTGGCCTGCAGCTACATCCCAATGCAAAGCATGACCTGAAGTTGACTTCAGGACGTTCGGTTAAGGAAGAAAGTGACGACGAAGATGCCTCGTATCTGAATCCGAGGAAGTATGAAAGTGACCTATTGAGTATTACCACTGATGCTCGATCCGAGAAAGTCAAACATATCCTATCTGGTAACGAAGTTGGCGGACCGGTGGAATGTCTCTTTTGGTCACCCAAGGCCTTTGCACAGTGGAGAATAAAGGGGAAGGCATATGTTGTGGGCGGAAGTTGCTCTGATACGATGGAGCTGAAGGCCAGACAGGAAGTTGAACAATATCTGCGGCTAAGAGAGGACACGGACAAGCCGTGGAGTTGGGAAAAGGAGATGACCACTCAGTTTGCCAACCTGTCTCCTGGCATGAGAGGTACGTTTATAATAAAGAGGCAAAGCTGTATATTGGCTTGGCTAACAGTGTGATAGATACATTCAGACAAGCTCTTCCCGGCTCACCAAAGTCAGGGCCGGCACCAGAGCTACAGAATGGCGGAAAGGGGCTCGTCGATCTGACTGACCCCGTGGCGAGGAAGAACTTCAGGGTTGTGGTTATCAAGCCAGAAGAGGTGGAATATATCCATGACGAGGGCCCTGGAAATATAAGGAACGAGAGATCCAGGTGGAAGTTGGTGCCGTCAGATAGCCAATACACATGGCGCTGGGAGGAAGAGCAGCTATGGCCTTGATCTAACCCCCTTGTGCCCTTGAGATATAGTAAACTATGTATCTGTCCTGAGTAAAATATGCTATTCTCTCCATTGACCAAGCTCTATCAATCTGCCGTGTTAGCACCAGCAGGACAATCAACTGTACCTGGTCAATGACCAATATCTACATGTCCTGCTCTTTAGAGTCTTGTTTTCCCCTTTAGGACATGTCAGCATAGCAACAACACAGCAACACAGCTCGCTTAATGCCCAGCCTCCTTCACACAGATATCTTCTTCTTCTTCTTCTTCCTCCTCCTCCTCCAACTCTTCCTCTCTTCTCCTCTCTGAGCAGTCTTTCAGTCCAGATCACAGCCTACAACCTGGGAATCAACGCAGCATTTGATTGTCTTGTCCAGCAAGCAGGCTTTGATATTGCATCTACTTCTAGCAACCAGCATTCTGAAAGAAGAGAGCCAGAGCAGAAGCAGAGAGCAAGTTCACACCCGCCTGCTACCTCTCCTATCTACCAGTCTGTCTGTGAAGCAAGCTTGACAAAAGAGTAACAAGGCCTTTGTCTACTCTGCCAGACCAGCATCGTTTGGACTGTCTCTTTAGGACAGTCTGCTGCTATCGTCTATCGTCTATCCTCCCACCAGCGTAAGTTTTTGACTTCTCCTTTCACGCCCGCAAGAAGTGCACTTTCTGCTCAAAGACTTTTTTCCTCCTTTTGTTTTCTTTTCTTCTTCTTTTCCTTCTTCCTTTCTGTCCCTGCTTGACATCTCCCTCCGCTGCTCCCGGGCAAGCAGTATTCATTATGCCTTTTTTATATCCATTAGCTGGATATAGCTAAAAATAAATATAGGAAAAAGAAGTGCCGGACTCCCAGGTAAGCCGTCTAACTCCTTGCCCTGCTCAGGTCTCCAGCTACGCGTTGAGATATATATCTCAGGTCGGCAGAGTTGAAGCCTGCATCCAGAGCAAGGAGATATACTCTATTACACGAAAAGACACGCACTATCCTCTCTCTCTCTCTCTTTCTCTCAAGATGGGACACTCAATAACATGGGAATATAGTGAGGAGTCTGAAGCCGAGGAGATGGTCTCCCGCTGCTCGTACTGCGGGCGATTCTGCAACAAAAGGGCCATTCATGGCAAGACAGGTCTCTGCTACCCATGCAGAGAGACCCTCCGCAAGGAGGGTGACAAGAGAGCCCTGGAAACGGACTCTGATACTGAGAGCGCCTCCTCCGGCCGCGGGGCCGAGGAGTGCGAGCCCGTCAAGGGCTATCCTGCTGCCACGGCTGAGGCAGAGGATGACTCTCAGTCAGCCAAGTCAGAGGAAGGGACCGCGCGCAGCAACGTCTGCTCAAGATGCTGGGCCGCAGAGGCGACGGGGACGTTATACAACTCCCCTGTCTGTGACGACTGCTACCACCTCGCACAGGCCAATCGCGTAAGTAGATAGCCATGACCCTCCCTTTGCGTAGTATACTTGCTACGTGTGATATTCGCTGACATGGCCCCGAAACACTGGAAGGAATGGATGAAGGGTACCAAAGTAAGTCTCTCCCTTACTCTTTTCTATGTTCATACAATGGCATTTTCATAAAAAAAAAAAAAAAAAAAAAAGGTAGAGAAATCAGCTAATATGGAATCTTCATTTTGATAGAAGCGATTCCAACCACCGAACCCGCATTTACAGGCGGGTAAACGGTTGACAAGGGTCTGCGATTCCTGCCGTCAGAAGAGGAAGCGCTGCGAGCACCGCAGGGTTGTCGATGCCACTGATCGTAAGTTGGCCCATCATTTCTTCATAGAAGAATCAAACTAGGTATTGAAAAGAGAGTGAGCATATTCTAACTTGTCCCGAATTTCCAGCGGAAGCCCACTGCCGCAAGAGAGGGAGAAAGAGAAAATGCGAAGAGATCAGTGAAGACAAGAAAGAGAGTGAAAGCAACAAGGGCCCTACAAGCAGGGAGGAAGAACAAGGTAAGCTCATCCGCTTTATTTCCTTGCCATTAATGACCCAACAGATTCAAACAAAGCAGATGTGCTAATTGATATCTTTCTTTTTTTTTTTTCCTATTTTATCCAGCAGAAGTCATTATTGTCGACGATCCCGCAGAAGAACCCGGCTGTTCCGATGAGAGCATGAATCACGCCATCAAGGAGTCTCTGGACACCGTGTACAAGAGAGAACTGCTGAAACTCGAGGTCATAGCGAATGAGAAGGTCAATGAAGCCAACAAGGCCCTGGATGCCGTCCGTGACCATCTGCGCAGCTGGCTCGAACATGTCAGAAGAGGCAACTCTCTCGGCAAACAGCCACTACCAGAGCAGCAGGTAGAGGGACCAGAGCAACCAGAGAGATTGGATCCATTAGAGCAACAAGATCAACCACCACAGCCACTGCAGCCACCAGAGCCAACCGCTCAAGAAGAGTGTGTTTGATATCTCATCCGTTTCTCCCGCAAACACAAAGACAGAATCACCATCAGCAAAAAGGGAGAGCCAAACTAGAATGCCGGTGATTTAAACTGGGCCACAGGGAGGTGTATGATATTTGGTTTCGTGCTTTTTGATTTCGCTTTTATTTTTCTCCTACTTATCCTGGTGTTTTATTCTCTCTTGAGGCAGTGATATCAGGCAGTGATAATGATGGGGGTTCGATTCATGTTGATTATGAGATTGCGCTAGCCTGCACATATGAAGGCATCCGGCATAGAAAGCCATTGACAGAGAAACGCAGCGTATAGCCAAGCAAGTATAAAGTGTAAAAAAGCGACTGACACGATGGCTTTGGCCCCCTCTTTCTCTCCCTCCTTTATCTGCCTGCCTTCTCTCCTTCCTTTTCGTCTTTGATATAAGCGAAAGGAAGCTTAGTCATTGTATTAGCTTAGTCATCTATTTACTTTCACGTGATAATAGAGCATGGGGATTTCCGAAAGAGGAAAAAGTCAACATCTCGCGACGTTGGCGTTTTGAAGTTTTGTGGTTCAAGCTCGTATTCAACAGCAGCATAACGAAGGATTTTCTCCAGGAGCTGATGCTTGACCATGGCCCGGGTGACGGGAGAGCAATGCTTGCAGGACGCTGACACTCGGACATCAGACACCTCTCCCCACCCCGAAACCCGCCGCATTCCATATAAGATATCTGGATCTGGGACACGTCCACCCCAAACAGGCGCTCGAAGATATCAAGACTGACAACCTCCTTAACATCACCGGCATCAAAAGGAATGGCACCTCTGCCGAGTGTGGTCTCGTCTCCAAGTCGAAGAGCGGAAGCAAACCCGCCGAGCCTTATACTCCATAACAAACTCCTGAGTTCCTTGGAAGAAGTTGGATAGAGAAGGTTATGCCCTTGATTAGCTGATTAACACCATTTCCTAGTTGTTGTCGTCATGCATACAGGGCGAGGATCGAAGAAAGAGACACGCCGGGATATTTCCCCCTTATCTAACGGCTTTTTTTGCTTACGTTTGTTTTGCAAGACACTGAGTCCAATGGCGATGATCTAGAAAGAACCTTAATAAACGAATCCTCATAGAAAGGACGAGAAAGGAAGAGGCGGTAAAAGGCCCACGCGGCTATCAATTAAAAGGGGCAGGATGATTTGCATGGTGAAACAGACGATGATAGGGGGGTGGTGGAGAGAAACAGCCCCAGCGGCGAACTGAAAAAGAACGGCCAGGGAGCTAAGATTACGCCTTGGGCGAGAAAGACTTGGATCAAGGAAGACGGAAACAAGGAAGACAAGAAGAAAGAGGCCAGAGGGCCCTCGAGATGACATTCTTCTTTCGATATAGTTGCTCAACTAAGTAATAATGCCGGGGGACAGCAGCGGGGACCCCTTTTCAACGAATCTGGTCTCTGGACGGAGAAGCGAACGGAGTTCTCAGGACGGAGTACAACCTCTTGTGCCGTTATGCGAGGCATCCCGGGGTCGACGTCTCCACCGCTAGCTCTTCGGCCTATCCCACGACGGGAACGAGTAGCCGACAAGCACAGGTGATGCTTGTTCTTCCAGGGTAGTTGATGATAATAATGGGGTGCACGATATTATACGTGCCGCAAAAGAGCTTTTTGCGACGCTACACAGGTGAGGCCATTGACAAAGACATTGCCCACTGACGCGGACATTATGCTCAGCTAACATACCTTGTTACTAGTTATCATGTTATCCAACCCTTTTTTTTTTTTTTTTTTCGCCTTCCGCCTGAGAGGCCAGTCCGTACGGGATTATTTATGCTACTGCCAAACGACCGGCTCAGTTGTTATAGATATACGCCTAGGGAGGGACTAACTTGGCATTAAGCATCATGAGAGCCTAAGCGGCCAACCGGGTAGAGAAACAGGAGCAGAGCGCACAAGTTGTTGCATGAACGTCGAACGCCTGCCTGCCTGTACATCCCCGTACTTAAAGTCCGCACCTGTATGACCTGTATACATATACGTCTGTGGCGGCCAGGGTAAAGAAGGCCTTGTCTCCATGTTGCATCGACTTCCTTACAACTGGCTGTAAGTGCTTCGTACTGCTATGAACAAGCCAAATAGAAGCCGGCCGTTGGCGCATATGTAGACTGACAAGGACATATAGGTTGGTAGGGGCTTGTCACTTGAGTTTAGCTGGCTAACCTAACTTCACTACTGCTGGCTTCCTGTCGTTCCCGCCCGCCGCCCCGTCGCCTTTTTTCTTCTTCCTTCGATTTCGACTTCGATTTGGACTTCGACTGCTCAACTCCTCTCTCTCTCCTACTTCCACCTTTTTCTTTGACTTCTCCTTCTTGCTCTGCTTCTCCGTCACTCGACTAGACGAGAAGGCAATTGCAGCATGGCCACTTTCCTTTGACTTCCTTCGCTGGCCTGCCGACTCCCGTTTGCCTCCCTGGGGTGTTTCTTTTCTTCAACCTGCTCCATTCTCGCGCATAAAGGCTGGCCATCGCTTGAACACCGAATCTACGCAAAACCAGCACCAGTTTTTCGCCATTCGTAGCTTTTACGACCTGTTCTACGAGGCTTCCCAGCGACGAGGTCTCCGTCTCTTCCCTCTTCCTCTTGATTTAAGGGCTCGAGTTGTCCAGCGGAGCTTTCACCTACACACAGTATACACACCCATTCGCCCATCTCGCCCCGAAGAAGAAAGGGAAAACAAACTGTTTGACCAAGAAGGGCCACGCCCATCAGCAAGATGAACGGTTCTCTTGTCGACCCGGCCCAATGCTTCTCCCACCTCGTCGAACACATTCCCTTATGGTTGACTCGAGTCACCGAGCTAGCCTCTCACACAGCAGCCAAACACGCCGAGTTTGCTGCGGAATACACCCGTATATCCAAGTTGAAGCCCCGACAGCGAAGACGGCGAAACAGCTCCCTCAATACAAATAAAGGAGAAGATGACCAGCGCTCAGTAAACTCGAGAAACAAACCTTCCTCCGGCTCAACCTACAGACACCTCGACGCACAGGATCCGTTCCGGGATCCCTTGATATTCAAACGACTCACACGTCAGAATAACCAAGACGCCATAAACAGGAAACGAAAACAGCAGGACAGCACTCCTTCTACACCTTCGGACGCTGACAGCGGTCTAGCCCGTCGTGTTCGCCAACAGGTTGTTATACACTATGATTCTCAGACACAGACAGTGCTTGAACGACTTGTTCGTGACATAGGTGGTGCCCGCAACCAGATCCGAAAAGAACGCATGAACTACATGATGAAAGTCGACTTCAGCCGTCGAGCTCTCCCGTCTCACTTATTTCCAGCCGGCAGCCCAGACGATGACGAAAACACCCTCACCTTACCTCATCATCGATCCTTTAGGAGGTCTCGAAGTACACAATTTGATCCAAAACCTGGAACCAACGGAACAATTACTAAAAGTACGACACTTGCAAAACAGAACGCTTCCGCCTTTGACACGACAGACAAACAGCTAGAGGCTGCCCAGAGTTTATGCGAGACGGCAGCGCACCAATTCCTACGAAACGGAGACTGCTCCAGAGAGCTAAGCAAGACAGTAGAGCGACTTAATGCCGCGCTGGAAATGGCCCAGGCCGAAGGGACCCGACTCAAGGCTGAGAAGGAAGCGGAGAAGCTACGCCAGCAAGCTGAAGAGGAGGAACAGGAAAGCAAAAGTGACCGCACGGCCGTTGAAACGGTTGGACATGCAGATTCAGACGCACACATGCAAGCCGACGCCCTCCAACCTGTGAAGATGAAGATGGACATGAATGTGAACGGAGATGCAAACGCGCCGCCGGAGATGATGGGGGCTATCGAGGTGGACGACGGGTCGTCGACATCATCTATATCCATCGACCTAGCCGCATTTCGACGACGGAGGTTCAAAGCGTAATTTATTTACCCTTGACCGTGAGCCGGTGAGCAGCTACATCGGAATTTGAAATGTATTGGAACTCTTCTTTCTCAACTTCTGCGAACTCGTCACCTACAGTGCATGAACTCGGTGAGCCAGGCTGTACCAAAGGTTCCACACTCTGCAGGTATGTGTTGTTTGCCTGCTTGGTATTGGCAACACCAGCAACAACTGCAAGCCCATGCCAGTTGATTCGAAGTCACAGAACGCAGAGTGCATCTATGCTCCTCGAAACTTCCGCGGGGCTCACTGTCACAACCTTCTCTACCTTCGTTTTTCATTTACCTCCCGCATAAAACGGCGTTTTTACTTTGCATTTAACCCAGCGACGCTGCTCTGTTCTAACTAACTACCTCCAAATTTCCTATTATCTAATTTTTGCTCCTTGTCCTTTGCCTGATACCTTTCTGTAGCAAAATTTAAAAGGAAGCCAACCACGGTTACGGTGATGATAGCGTTGCATTCTCCTTCTTTTCCTCTGCTCTTCATTTGTCTGTTGTTTTAGCCTGTCATTTCATTTCCTTTTACCATCATCAGCACTGGGACATGGATACTTAGCATGGAGTCTCTAAAATGGGGGGAATTCATACTATTTTTTGCTCTATTAATGTTTTTTTCTTCTTAAAAAAATGAATACCACAGATATCATACATCACTAGCCTCCTGTTTATTTTTCCCTTTCCTTTCTTTTTCTCATTTTCTGTTTTTTTTTTTTTTTTTTAATGATGATATGCCACCCTAAGCATTCGCAAAGTCAGTCCAACCTCGTACGGGAGCCCATTACTATCAAACCAAGACATCTCTTCACCACGAAGCCTCTTGTTTAACCTTCTGTGCGGACTTCGCGGGCTTTCCCATCAATAAAGAAGAACAAATTGACATCTTGGGGGCATGCAGCGGCCGGTTGGTAGTTACAGTGGTACGAATTCAGGTGTGTCATCCTCGCCCCCTTCTCACTCCCTCCCTCCATCCCTCTCTATCTGCCTGCCTTTTCTTGTCTGGGTGTTGAAGAGGACAGCTTGTTCTCCCTGTTCTCTGCACAAACTGTTGGCAATCCGCCTTCCCCCCCATCGGTTCGTATTCATGAAACGAGGCTATCCCTGCAGTTCTGACAGGCTTCAACGCTGTTGTTTGTTGGCTTTTGCTGAAATAGCAGAGGAAAAAGCTAGATGATAGATTATGTGCATAATAAGCACTTGATATAGGGTGCCGGGTACATGTATGTATCAAGCCGATTCCATCCCCGATCGCCTAGTGATATAATCGTCATTGACTGATAGCTGGTTTGCTAACGACATGGTGACTGTATTAACTTATGCAGCTCAGTAACGCCCTGTCAAGGAGAAGGGTGTGGATGATCCTCCCTCCATACGGATCCTTCGTTATTATTACCTGCGTTTGGCTCCAGCAAAAAGGCGAAAATCAGGCGAACGGGAAGTGGCAGATCATTTGATGGAAAGGCTACTTGAAGGGAAAGTATACCCTTTTGCTAATCGTATTATAGTTAGTAATAATTTCACTTGGTAATTTAGTAGTCTTGTCTTCTCCCGCAGTGCAGGCAAAAACGCACAGGAGGAAAAGAAAATAAGAAAAAGTGAGCTGTCGGGCCATCCGAGGCCTTGTTCAGCTGATGTATATCCCGTCTGTTCTCCTCATGTAAATATATGCAAGTAAGGAGGTACAGGTACATATACGATGTTGTGTTCACCCTTGCCCATGCCACAGCGGCACAAGAGATGTTAACATCCATAGCAGCAAATTAAGTATAGACAATGACAGGGAAAACAGGCGAGATTGTCTTGATAGGGAAAATGATGACATTGATTCCCTTGGACGGCATGCTCGAATTGGGCAAGACCGCAGGTATGTATGGAGTGCAGTCCGCTCCCCTCCCTCGCTGAGGGATGAATGGTCCAGAATGGAGATGGGGGTGCACGCAGAGACGCAAGCAGACAGGTGATTTAGGCTGTCCAATGCAGACTTTAGCTCACTGTGGTTGCATAAGTATTTTCCCGGAGAGCTTCTGGTAGGATGGGATCGCGAGACATCATCAGATTGTTGCTGGGCTATCCCTCCGTTTCTGCTTGTCAATCCCCATCCGTCCTATCTGCCAGTTTACTTCACGACTGCAGTATCGAAACTCTTAACCTAAAGAAGACGCGGGTGCGAACCAGAAACTTATATGCTTTGGAGTCTGTCCCCATTAGTTGGCTTCAGTGGATTGTTTGATTAATATTGATACAAACGCAGTTTCTCCCTGCAACTCATCTTTAGTGTGGTTGGCATGACTTATAAGTTACTTCAAGTTGTCCGCAATCTAAACGCCACTCAAACAGGAATGGAAAATCACCCGGGGCAGGGTTACAGCCTGCGATATGTTATAGTAAGCTTCCTCGTCAGAGCCATGTCTTGTGTCATCATACCCGCTCCCTTGTCTATACTGGATGAGCTGTTCTCGCCAAGTTGATGCATCTTTGACGCTCATTTCAGTTGCCAGATTGAGTTCAGTCAGTCAATCACCCAGTCAATATCTGTCGAAGAGCCACCACGCAGACAAGCCCTCCATATGAACGTGAAAATTAGACACCAAGAGTTTTTCCAACCCCTTTACACTTCGAAACCTGCAGATACGCTGGCATTGCCAATAGTGCCTTCATACGTAATGCCTGTCTGAATTAACAAATGGGCGGTTAAAGGGTCGACTGCAAGAAGCGATATCGTCGATCAAAGCTAACGGTGCAGCAAGCTAGGCGAGCCTGATGCAGACAATAATTGTATACAATTTGGTTCTTTTCTGCGGTTCTCCCATTTTTGTCCTTCCTTCGTGGCAATCGATTGCGGTGCCGGGGCTGTATTGGCCCAGATAGACATGGTGGCAGGCTGTCAGCCAGCACTTTTTGGATGTGTCGACTACTCCACAGGTCCTGGATGACGAGCTGCAAAATAAGTGTGTGGATGACCCCGGTTCATCTATCGCTCTCCGCGCAAGGGGCAGGGATACTGATGCATCTCACGATCGAAGGTGGAACAACGCAGCGTCGTGTCTCGAATCGTCGTCGAGATCTCAAACTTCGTCCTTTTTTTCTCTCGATTTCGCGAAGAACCGGAGACTTTCACGTGATATAGCTTAGTCATTTGTAGCGGTTGGAGATGCGACAGATGGACAAAACAGACGCACATCCCATCGACGCCATGCATGGCACGGAGGACGCAATGGCTTCAGACGACAAGCCATGGCCTTTGATTGCGACCCGAGGGCTCTCAGCTGATAATCTCTGGATGAGGGCTGTTTCATATAGAGAGTGGCTTGCGCATTTCCACCTGCAAGATGACAGACAGATAGCCTTGCGAGAAACTCAACCTCAAGCCATCTGTATTGACCAGGTTTAAATAGCAGACTATACCGGGAATTCTGACCACTTTTTCGACTTCTGTGATATCTCTATCGACCAATCTGACCTCTAATCCCTCCATGTCTATAGAGTGATTCTCCCTGGAAGATATGGCCGACAGCGTGAAAGCTGCTCGAGCCTGAAAAGCCCAGAATATTTCGGCCAATACCAAGCGGAACAATCATACATTACCGTTAACATGTGCTTTGCAGACGGCTCTATCCGTTCCCTTAGCAGGACAGAGATGAGTCCGCCAACCTATTAAACCACTTCTTTGGTTTTCTAGCTCTTCTCAGGCACTCTAATATCAAAAACCGGCCGGAGATATGCACGGAGTAACGACGGAGTAGTCACGCCTTGACTCAAGTACGCACCAAGACCAACCTCTCCCTTATTTTGTTTCTGGGCCTGTCCAGAACGGTAGCGTCGCTTCACTCGTAGGGTGTAGGTCATTCGACAGCATCTGCCGTGTGCAGCTCGAACTTCCCCGTATTTCTGCTCTAGTTTCGGTGACAATATCAGCGCAACCTGTCAGTGCGGAGTACTGCTTAGGTGTACGGAGTAGGGGTAAGGTAAATATGGCTATATGCGAGAGAGCGTGGGTGGCGGCTCAGCTACTTTTATGCTGTTGTACAGTAGATGATGTAACTCCTTTATGGTGATATCCTCAGCGTATTGTCCCTTCTACTTTACCCTATAGCTAACCACCTAACGTAATTATTCTTGACCGACCAGTTGTCGTTGATGATGACTTCAGGCTGGTTTCTGGTAGGTTTGGTTAGTTACCCGCCGGAGCGAGCCGAGGTTTAACATCCTTCCTTGGCGCCTGGCCTTCAGCTCCTCCAGAGCTGACGACCGCTTTCTCCATCGAATTCCGAGATCAGGAATTCAATGCCAATATTGAATACTTAGTCAATTGGAATTCCCAGCTATACCCCGAAAATGAGCTCTGTTAAGCCGTTCAAGATCTCCGTTCCTGATTCACAGCTTGAAATATTGCGCAAGAAGCTCGAAGTTACGACCTTTCCAGACGAACTAGAAGAGTCCAAATGGGACTTAGGCGCACCGTTGGATGATATAAAGCGCCTAACAGAGTACTGGAAGGAGAAGTTCGACTGGCGCGAAAAAGAGAGATGGCTTAATGAGCAGATGTCTCACTTTACGACCGATGTTGAGGTAGAAGGATTCGACAAGCTGAATATACACTTTGTTCACCACAGAAGCGATGTAGCCGGTGCAATTCCTCTACTATTTCTCCATGGCTGCAGGTTCCCAGATATACAGCTCACGTCTTTCCAAGCGCAAACTAATACATTTCTAGGGCCAGGAAGTTTCCTTGAAGTCTCAAAGCTGTTGCCTCTGTTGACAGCTGGAAGTGAGAGCCACCCTGCCTTCCACGTAGTGGCACCATCTCTCCCCAACTTTGGTTTCTCGGAGGGAGTTAAGAAGGTATTACCCCCTTAACTTGGCTGTTAGGGCTCTAGAATTTCCCTCTAATGGCCAAATAGAGAGGATTCGGTCTTGCGCAGTACGCGGAAGCCATGAATGCGGTGATGACAACATTGGGGTATGAGGAATATGGTAGGATACCCCTACTAATAAGATTATTGCCTCAAGAGTACAAGCTTATATTCTTCTCTGCCATATAGTGGTGCAAGGAGGAGACTGGGGTGGTGTCATCTCTCGTATCATGGCGAAGCGTTATCCTTCACACGTGAGAGCAGTACATGTCAATTTTGTTATCCTTTCCCTCCCGTATCCATGGAAAAGCCCAATACTCTTTCTCAAGTCCCTTCTTACAATTCCCTTCTCGCGCAAGGACCTGGCCAAACTCGCTGTATCCAAGAACTATGCCACGGAGGGAAACGGGTATATGGCTCAACAAGGCTCTCGTCCTCAAACGCTCGGGTATAGTCTCCATGACAGCCCTGTAGGCCTGTTAGCTTGGATATACGAGAAATTACATTCCTGGACAGACTCTTATTCTTGGACGGAAGACGAAGTCTTGACATGGGTTTCAATATACCTCTTCTCTCGTGCAGGGCCTGCTGCATCAACTCGAATCTACTACGAATTCAACAATGCTCCTCCTGGACCCGGAAACCTTTCTAGTCAAGAGGTAGCCAGCTGCTATTCTCCTGATGTGAAATTCGCTATTGCACATTTCCCTCGTGAGATTCTTGCATTTCCTATGCTATGGTGCCGTTCTATTGGGGATGTAGTGAGAGAATCCGAATTTGATAAAGGTGGCCATTTTGCTGCCTGGGAGGTTCCAGACGTTTTGGCAGCGGATATTCAGGGGTTCCTTGGGAAGGAAGGCCAGGCCTACGGCATAGTTTCTGGAGCAGATAGATATTAAGTCCGCCGGTTGTAATACTTCCATTCACTTCTTAGTTTTGAGTTAACTAGCCTTTGGGTATACATGGATCTCAAGGTATAGTATATAGTATACCGATTTCAACATCCTCACTAAAGGTAGCAAATTTCTATTCAGAATGTATTGATATAGGGTGAGATACCCAGTGCACTATCAAAGGCATATTCCACAGTGCCCATGGGTAAGGTGAGAGTAGCCGGCATCACGCCAGGTGACGCGCTCTTTCTTCTACAACCACCACCAACAGTCGACTTCAACCCCTCGTTTGGTTCAGGCGTACCAACAATCATCCACTTCACTAAATGCTCTGCAACATCAAATATATCTCCGTTTGTACTTAAGCAGGGTATACTATCTCTTGGACGTACACCGGCGGTGACGTGTGGGATTGACTAGAGGCGGATCTCTTTGCACGCGAAGCATTGAAACAGCTGACTTGCCTTCCAGACTCCAAGAAGGACGGCAAACATTACTTTCTGCAAACCAATAGCTCATTCAGAAGAATTGTTGCAATGACTCAACCAATTTCCTATCGGAGAGGGTTTGATAGATTCACTCTAGAGCCAGAACTTGGACCTGTGGAGTTCGAGATGGCTCTGGATATAGAAGAGCAGGTACGTATTCTTTGCGTCTCAAGGGATATCGTTCATAGCATATACAAAGTAACTAATAACGTTGGCCCGTTATTGAGGACAGGCGCGAGCATCAGAACAGAAAAAGCGCCAACTGAAAGGCAGCTGGGAGGAGATAGATGACAACTCCGACAATCAAGAGGTTAGCATTGCTTCTCCTCTAGTATTAATACAGAGCTCTAATACCGCAGATACACCAGAGAGGAAATTGGGGGAGTATACCGGTACTGGAAAGCAATACTGAGCCCCTTTTATCGACGAGACTCGGCCATCTATCCCCAAATCCCGAATTCAGATTTCCACTAGAGTCATGTTATGGAGACTTAAGGGGGGCTGATGACATGGATCCCATAAAGAAATCCCCTCAGCTATGCCAGGAGAGGTTCGACAACCATAGTCAACCACAGACTCCGTCTCCTCGGTATACTAACAAAGCTGACCAGCAGTACTCTCATCACCGTTATATATCAGAGGCAGAAAGCTACACGGCACATTGGGAGAATAATATTCTTTATGACAAGGATATAAATACGCGGGTATCTTCACCAGGTTTCTTCCGGCTGCGGTCAGAGTATAGGTCACCGTACTTGGGGCCTGTTGGCTGGACAATACCGTCCAAATATTATAGTACAACTAGAAGAAGCCCACGAAGGCCTCTGGATTCATATGAGGCTAGCAATGATGAAAATCACGTCTCTACTGTTGACTCAAGGACCGGTTCACCCAGAGAGAGTGTTAGAAATAGGAACACAGTATCGGCATACAGTTGTCGTGCTTCGAGGCCGTTCTTAATCTACCAGGATCCGGAATGGGTAGTTCCACCTCAAGGAGTCACGGACGTGTATTTCGATAGTACTGCAAGCGATGATAAGGAAAACAGTGCACCTGGGGAGGCGGAAGCTCCCATTGACAATGAAGAATTTTCCAGTGAACAGAACATGGGAATTCAAGTTGGGAGACCAGCACAGGAAAACGCCGGCGACATTGATGGACACGATGAGATGGATATCGACGGAGACGAATCGAGAATAATCTTAACTCAACCGTCAAGGCGAGAGATGCCACAATATCAACATCGAAGAGACACGAGCTCCATATCCTCCTCTTCGATTATCTAATTTAACCGTGTCTGCTTGAGGGTATCGAGCTTAACGGTCACAGAAAGGAATATATATACTCCGTATCACAGTGCGTATGCAGGGGCAGTTATGTCAGGAGAAGCAAGCAAGGTGTACATTGCATATCGGCCTGAATATCCATATTTCACTAAGATAGTCGTTCAGGACTGGCCCGGGTATCACACGGCTTGAACGGCCATTGCGCCTCCAGTTCTGAAGATCACAATCAGCTTCATCTGATCCATTTTTATTATAATATAATAGCCATAACACAGGCGAGCATGAGAAACTGGCAGTTGCGAAAGCATTATTCTATGAAGTATCCATACCATTTTGTAGGAGAATTTGCGTGGGTTCGTTGTTCGTCACACGAGAGGATGGCCGTGATTTTCAGTGGTGGATCGATCACCCGCCGAGTTGGTTAACTAGCCAACCTAGCAGTCTCGTTCAAATAACCAGCCACACCTTGCAGGCCCCGAAGACTCCATCGCCCGTGTTGAATATGTGGCAGCTTGGGAGATGGGGTAATTCAAAGTCAATGAAGAGTACGGAGTATCCAGAGGGCCTTCAGACAAAGGAAGCTACCTACCTACCTTGCATCCACAACTTAAGTTACGGAGCTTTTCCCGTAAAGTTTGCCGTAACTTGCAAAACATCGACAGCCTGTGCGACCTTGCTGCTCTCCAGGCTCCCTATTGGAGCTCGCTTTCATCCAACATCACCTGAAATACTTGTTTCTTTCTTCCCCCCCCCTTTTCCTGAACAGCGCTGAATGGCAAGTCACATTGCTAACAAACTAGGGCAGAAATGATACACTGGCAGCTAGAGAACGAGTCCAGCATCTGTCAAGCCCCTTCAAGTTGACGTTGCATGACAACTTGGTGTACTCTGTACTCAGCACGAGCATCTCTAATTGACCCCAAATCAAGGAAATGCTTGTTAACTATGATAGGACTGTTCATGCGAGGTAGCAGACTGCTGGTGATGCATCTCATCCAAGCTCCAGAATACGAGCCAGGCAAGCCGATAACCACAGCAAGGGATCGGCAGCTAGTTGTTGGACGAACCGAGACCATGCACCTGGAATTTCCCTACCCCTACTTTTCTTTCTGATATCCGGCAGGCCGAATATAATCACACTATTGGCCAATTACTGGTCGAACAGCCGGTTGAACAGCTGGTCTTAAGCAAAAACTATCCCGCCCTGCTGCCCTGGCGCTTGAGAGGTGTAAACATGGGTTACAGAGCCAGCCTTCCTCTGGCTGGCTGCTTGAATTAATGGTTGGAATGATTGACTGGCTGATCGTCTATCTCGTCTCAGACGTTAAACTGAATATGGAAACGCAGCTCCCAATAATAAACGTGTTGAAACTGAGAATCCCGGACATATACGAAATCAGGCAGGAGATATTTGATTTTTTCTAATACTATACATATATACAGTTCCTCATCTCCTTGCTTAAAACCGTACAAAACAACAACAGATATAATAAAGTACCGTTGATTATGTTGAGTGGGAAGTAAATCCCTAGAGTCTTGATATTTCCGTTCAAAAGAGTTCTAGTTCAGTGTCATAAGCGCAGAATTCCACAGACATGTAAACGTGGAGGCTGTCGCATTGGCCAAGTCAAGCCTGGCACATGAAGACGACTGTATTCCATTCCAGTATATAAGCTAGGACAGGCAGCATTCCATGCTGTGGTGCACCGTACCCATGCATAGCGTTGGATATACGGAGTAATGCATATATGTATCCGGGTATAAGGAGAAGAAAGCCGGCCTTGCAGGTCTTTGCTACAGTAACATGGAGGCCACTGATAGAAACCGAGAGAGAGAGAGAAAATGAGAGAAGGAGAGATATGGAGACCGGCACAATGGGTATATTATCATCGCCAATACGTGGTTGTCGGCGCAAGAAGAGCGGTATAGCATGACCTTCCCCTGCAAGGAGGGTCAAGGAAGCCATAAGAGAGGAAATAGGAATGGAAAACAATCCATATGCATGTACTCACCATGTCCGGTTCACCAAGGACCAAGCAGGGCGAGCGGCTTGCTGCCCTTTCCGGACGAGGGACGCGGAGATGCTTCGAGGTTGACCGCTATCATTCCGATCCGACAAGCCAGCAGGACGAGGGAGATTGGAAGAAGAGGGAACTTCCCTGACGTTTTCACAATTCTGACAACAAGCAGCCCGTCTCACCTCCATTTGGCCATCAGGGCGGGCTCGCTTCCAGATCCCGCTGCACGAGCGGAGATAGATACGTTGTCCGGTCAACGCTGGGCCTGGCTTCTCTGTCCACCGTCACTAATGCGGCTCCTGCTTAAAACAGTGTGGGTTGGCTGGCTCATCGACGACGCACAACCAAAGGTCTCCGTAGAGGAAGTTATAGAGTCATGACTAGGAACAGCCAGTCTCGTCTCTGCCGATGCTACAGAGTACTTGTGGGTGCTGCTGGAAAGGCTGGGACGAAGATCTGCGCACGGAGATGCTAAGGGCGGAGGTGATCTGGCAAGCAAGTGGCCGTGGATTGCGCTGGGAGAGACACTGCGGCGTTTCCCGATGCGCTGTGGCGGCAACCGGGGGACGACATCCTGAGCGCAGCTTGAACGAGAATATAAAACTGAATAATAATAATAATAATAATAATGAGCATCACTCGTCTGCTGCTGGCGCCCCCCGGATGCATTGTGAATGTTATATTATTATTGCTGCTATGGGCATGTCCACGTCGTTTCAACGTGTTTCAAGATGACGTAAGAGGCAGCGCCTGGCGCGATGCAGCAGACATGCGGCAGCTATGCAGCGGTACTTCTGCCGCCCACCCAAATCCGGTGTGACAGGCAAGTCACTGCGCATCACGTCACCATCGCCGCGGCATAGCAGGGAAGGCCCCTGTGGGCTGTGGCTGGTGACTGCTTACCTCAGCATCCCCTGGCCCGCCATAATTTGCCACAGCCTGCCAGATCGGGACTAGCGCCCTCCCTGAAGAACGCGATCTTGCATGCTCGACACGGGATGCTGGACATGGACAGCGCAGACCAGCGCCGTGACACTCAGCCCTGCGTGCGGTGGGCGGGCAGCAATCGCAGAACAATTGTTGTAGGGGTGACTGTATGTGCTTTGTATATGAGTATAGAAGTACGGAGGAGTATGTCGGCGGCAGCAGCAGCAGCAGCGTCACCCGGCGTCTTCTCGCTGCTTGCTGGCGTTGCAGGAAAATCAACAAATAAATAAACCGAAAAAAAGCAAAAAAAAAGTAAATCGGGGAGCTCGTCCGAAACAGGAAAGCATGACTGCAGCTCCCTCACTAGTCCCAAACTAGGAAGCTACGCAAGATCCAGGATGGCCCAAACTGCGACCGCCCTCCTTTTTCTCTTCTGCCGCCGCCTCGCCTCTTTCTGCTCCTCCTCCTCCTCCTCTTTCTCTCTCGACCTCAACTCGACCTCGCTCGACTCCCAACACCCACCGAACGTCGACCATCGCATCGACACTGGAGAAGAAGCACTGCTTGCCGTTCTCTCTCCCACCACTCGCTCGCTCGAGTGTCGTCTAGGTCCTCGCCGCAATGGACGCTCTCAATGTCTTCGCAAAGCGCGTTCGTCTCCTCTCCCTCCCCGTTGCCCTGAGCCTGGCAATACCCTCGCAACGACTTGCAGATGGAGCTAACAGAGCGTCTATAGGAAGAGCCAGAGAAGCCCAGCGATGCATCCAACTCGCTGTCGGGGTTTCTTTCGACCCTCGTGCCCACCGCCATCATCTCTGCTATCATGGTGGTGCTCTTTTTGATCTTGCGCCAGAGCCAGCGTCGTCAGTACGTTCCCAGAACATACATCGGAGCTCTGCGCCAGCATGAGCGCACTCCCGCACCAAAGCCCGGCCTCTTTGGCTGGGTCAGCTCCATGTGGAGCCTGCCAGATACCTACGTCCTGCGCCATCAGTCTATGGATGCCTACCTCCTGCTGCGCTACCTCAAGATCGCAACGGCTCTCTGCTTCTTTGGATGTCTTATCACCTGGCCCGTGCTTTTCCCAGTCAACATCACCGGTCATGGCGGCCGTCAGCAGCTTGATATGCTTGCCATTGGCAACGTGAACGCCAAGCGTCCTGGCAATCTGTACAGATACTTTGCCCATTGCTTCGTGGCTTGGGCTTTCGTCGGTAAGTTTTACAGTCCTGCAAAGTCATAGAGCTGGGAAATATAAAAAGTAAACTAACAATGGATGGATAGGATTCGTATTCTGGATGGTTACTCGTGAACTGCTTTACTTTATCAACCTGCGACAGGCTTACTTCATGTCTCCGCTGTATGCGGAGCGCATCTCCTCCAAGACTGTTCTCTTCACCTCGGTGCCGGAGGACTACTGCGACGAGGCTAAGATTCGTGCCATGTACGGAAACGACAAGGTCAAGAATGTCTGGCTCGTCACTGATGTCAAGGAGCTTGAGAAACTTGTCGAGGAGCGTGACAAGGCTGCCTTCCTACTTGAGGGTGCCGAGACCAAGCTCATCAAGATGGCCAACGTTGCTCGAGGCAAGGCTCTCCAGAAAGGAGGCGAAGTTGATGACCCAGCTGCACATGGGAATATCGGCGAAGCTGAGTCTGGCTCCGTTGCCGCACGTTGGGTTAAGCCAAACCAGCGACCAACCCACCGTCTCCTGCCCATCATTGGCAAGAAGGTCGACAGCATCAACTGGGCTCGTGAGGAAATCGGACGTTTGACCCCTGATATCGATAACCTTCAGCGTAATCACCTCAACGGACAAGCCAAACGCATCTCTGCCGTTTTCGTTGAATTCATCAACCAAAATGAGGCTCAGGCTGCTTACCAGATGTGTATGTACTACTCTCAAGGTTTTGGTACCTGGGCGAAGGATTTTTTTTTACGACGACTAACCTTAACTCTCTTTAGTGGCTCATAACCTTCCGCTACACATGGCTCCTCGCTACATTGGTATTAACCCAAGTGACATCATCTGGTCTAACCTGCGTATCAAATGGTGGGAGCTCATCATCCGTTATTCTGCCACTGTCGCTGCCGTTACTGCTCTCATCGTCTTCTGGGCTATTCCCGTTGCCGCTGTTGGTGCCATCTCAAACATCGACTATTTGATGGCTAAGGTTCCATTCCTGAGATTCATCGGCAAAATCCCACCTGTGATTCTTGGTGTTGTCACTGGATTGCTCCCTACTATCTTACTTGCTGTTCTCATGGCCCTGCTGCCAATTGTTCTTAGGCGTAAGTCTTGAAATTGTGAAACTCATGTTTTCAACCTTTACTAACATCATTTTTACTAGTCCTTGCTAAGCTCGGAGGATGCCCTACCAAGGCTGCGGTCGAGCTGCGCACTCAGAACTTCTACTTTGGATTCCAAGTCGTTCAGGTTTTCTTGGTTGTCACCTTGTCGTCCGCTGCTTCTAGTGCTGTCAGTGATATTATCAAGGACCCTACCTCTGCCCCTGGCTTGCTCGCTCGAAGCATTCCAACTGCCTCCAACTTCTACATCTCCTATATCATTCTTCAGGGCTTGACTTTTAGCGCTGGCGCTCTTCTTCAGATTGCCGGTTTGATCATCTCCAAGCTCCTCGGCATGATTCTGGACAACACTCCTCGCAAGATGTACACTCGTTGGGCTACCCTTTCTGGTATGGGATGGGGTACCATATTGCCTGTTCTTACTAACCTCGTTGTCATTGGTACGTCAATATTCTCTTGTATCCCTAGCTCATCCAGGCTCGTTCAACTAACATCTACCCAGCTATCACTTATGGAGCCATTGCCCCCTTAGTTCTTGGATTTGCTACCGTCGGCATGTTACTCTTCTACCTCTCTTTCCGCTACAACGTCTTGTACGTCAACGACACCGACATCGACACCAAGGGCATGATCTATCCACGTGCCCTCAAACAGACCCTCGTTGGCTGCTACCTCCTTATTATCTGTTTGATCGGCCTCTTTGCCATTGGTACTGCCTCTGACAGATCCGCTACTGGCCCTATGATCCTTATGATTATCTTCTTGGTGTTCACCATTCTTTACCATGTCTCCCTGATCAATGCTGTGAACCCACTTCTCAATTATCTGCCAAAGAATCTCGAGGCCGTCGAACAGCAGCACCAGGCTCTTCTCGCCCAGAACAACAATGGCCAGCCTGCCCACAATGGTGATGTCGAGAAGGGTGATGTTCGTGGTGCTACTAACCAACCAAACATGGTCGCTAAATTCCTTGGACTGAACAAGTATGAGGGCTACGAGCAGCTTCGCGAACTCGTCCCCCACGGTGCCTATGACACCGACTACCCAGCCGAAGTGGAGAGAAACGCATACTATCATCCCTCCATCACTGCTACTGCACCCCTCCTCTGGATTCCCCGTGATGCTGCCGGCGTCTCTCGCCAGGAAGTCGTTCACACCAGCCGTTACATTGGTATCACTGATGAAGACGCCACCATTAACGACAAGGGCAAGATTGCCTGGGATGAAGAAAGAGGTGCTCCTCCTATCCAAGAGGAGAAGATCTACTACTAGTCGTTCTCCGTTTTGGTTCAACCTAGATAAACGTCACATACCTTTTTCCCCCTTTTGCTTATTTTCTTTGTTTGGGTCTTGATTCCTAGTCTCTAACGGCTGCGGTTTTCTGGACGAAGTATGACGCTAATGTTTATGGCGATCCCCGATGTGACTTGAATGAGTGTTTCTCTTTGATACCCTATACCCCCCCGAAAACCAAAAGTAACAAAATTGATATATAAT
>NW_003456424.1:843256-845844 GCF_000151425.1 Trichophyton rubrum CBS 118892 | reverse complement strand
ATCTCGAGGCTAAAAAAAGTAAAAAAGAAAAAATCCCAGAAAAGGCACAACTTCCAATTTTTTTCGACGTCAACCACAAGCTACACCAAGCAAGCTTACCTCGCGCACCGAAAGCACCACGACAAGTAGCGCTTACGAGCCGCTACATGTGAAGAAACAGGACTCCGGGCCTTGAGAAAACTGATTGCGACGCATCCCTTTTTTAACACGGACATTTAAACACGGGAACAAGTTCAAAATGGCGAATGAACAATCAGCGGGTAAGCAGTCACAAGCAGCTCAAGCTCTGCGTCTTCTCTCAGCGAAGAAACTTGAATCGCTAACTGATACCGTACATATAGCCTGGCCCATCGCAGATGAAGCTTTGACTACTGAACTCCTCGACCTCGTCCAGCAGGCCTCTCACTACCGCCAGCTCAAGAAGGGTGCTAACGAAGGTACGCACACAATGCAAAAAACGCTTGCCATTCTTTATCTCCATAACTAACGTATTCCACCCGCAGCAACCAAAACTCTTAACCGTGGAACTTCGGAGCTGGTTATCCTCGCCGCTGACACCAGTCCTCTGGCCATCTTGTTGCATCTCCCGCTTTTGTGCGAGGACAAGAACACCCCTTACGTGTATGTGCCTAGCAAGGTTGCGTTGGGTCGCGCGTGCGGTGTCAGCCGTTCTGTGATCAGTGCCAGCATCACTACTAACGAGGCGAGTGATCTGCAGGCGCAGATCCTCAACATCAGACAGAAGGTTGAAAGACTGATGATTTGAGAGGTGGATTTGAAGGAAATGGAGAGGAGATATCTGGTTATTCTAGTTTTGGTCTAGATGGAGAGAAATTTTACGAGGTGAAGATGTGAAGATGTCTGGTCGGTGCATTGTAGACTATTAGTTGTAATATCTACTTGGACCTACAAATACAAAATCATCATTGGACAAAGATATTTTAATATGGAATAATAATAAATTGTTGAAATGATATACAATTGGAAATATTCCATTTGTGTATATGGCGGGGCGTGTACCATGTCGAGAATCACTTGTATCACACCGCATATCAACATTATGTTATCAACACATGAAAACCATATATTTATACCAGAAAGCCCTAGACACATATGTCCTTTAATCCCCACCAGGATTTGGCAAGACGTGTCCACCAAGCTAAGGGGTCATAGAGAGCGTCCGGGGTAAAGAACGTTTTACATTCAGCAGGCTCGTACACAAATTGTCGAGGGGTACGGGCCTTATCTTCGTTCCAGATGGCATTGCGAAAGTTGACAGCAGAGTTCCTTCCCCTTGATCCCAGTCGGCCCAAAGTAAATAACCCCTTCTGGTACATCTCGCCAACTCGAGTCTTTTCCAGTAAAGCCTGCTCTTCGGGTGTAGATAGCTTCTCGTAGAGAAACCACACAACGTAATAGAGGTATCTGAATGTGAGGACCTGGGCACCCTTGACACCCCCCACAGCCTGCATTGGGCCACGTTGAGGCCGACCACCAACGGCAATAAACTTCGAGCCATGACGTCTCATAAGGTCAGTAAAGATGGAGCAGGTAGATGCACAAGAACCATCGGTGACGATGACTATATCCCTCATTGAAAAAGGAGATGGAGGGATTTCAGTACGATTTCCATAGCCAGAAACTATAAAAGGGCCGCTGGCCAAAGTCATTTCAATGTTGCTGAAGTCCCATTTGGTGGGATGGGTATAGTTATCTTGTGGCAGCGTCTCTGGTCCGTAGAGTTCGATCCAGGATGAGAATTTGGTGTCATTGGCAGTGAGGTAGGTATTAAGATCGAAGACAGAGTATCTCATGTTTTCTGCTTCGGCAGCCCTGGGGTCAAGGGGTTTATTAAGGAGCTCGTTGGTTCTGGAGCCAATGGCGTCTAATTGCTGAGTGGCACGCATGTTGGAAGGGGTCAATATCTTTCCATTTGGAACGAGCTAGATACGATTGTTAACATATGCTATATGATAATACGCTTCTGACTCCAAGGGTGCTTGACGCTTACCTGCTTGAAGAGGTCATAGCCGAGGAAGACCAGACCACCTCCGTTTCCGCTGACATCAATGATAAGTTTCCTCATCTTCCTTTTTTTGCACTGGTCCAGGAAGTTGGCAATCGTATAGCTGAGCTCCATCTCAGTGGTGTTACCCTTGGCCAGGAACGCTTTGACAACAAGGACAGCAGTACGGGGGAACCAGCTCTTCAGGAAGTAGCCTTCAACGATGCCGTCTGTGGAATTCACGTCTGGCTTAACATACGGAGGAAGTTCGCGGGCGGTCAAACGGGGTGGTGGTTGTGGATTCGAGATAGGGCTGCCAATCACTCGGGGGAGTTTCCTATCACCTGGATTAAAATATTCGTCGGGGCCACCCATTCGATTAACACCTGATTCATTATCTCTGCCGGTGCAGAACTTCTCGTAGAAGGATTCACCGTCCTTGACGCCAACAAAGGAAGCCTCGAAAAAGGCCCAGTTTGAAAACTCTCTCACAGTCCCGTTGTAGAAACCAAGAGTAGTTTTGTCACCAGGGTAGATACTCAATGGGTAGCGGAAACCACCACGGCTGCGGCCCGAGACTCGA
>NW_003456424.1:831400-843156 GCF_000151425.1 Trichophyton rubrum CBS 118892 | reverse complement strand
CCATTGAGGGACCAGTCCTTTAGCCATTTCACGGAATCTTCACCATCAATGGTTTTGATAGCAGAGTTGGGATCAATGGAGTGTTTTTTGCTAGTAGCTGATGACTTGCTTGACTTTATCAAATCATCTATAATGGCGGGTGAGACAGGGAATTCTAAGCGAAGGAGAGACGGAGGGCCTAGTGCGACCTACCGAGTACATAAAGCCTTGGGAAATCCGTTCCTTTCAATGAAAGAGAGACCAAAGAGCCGACATCGTAGCGAATGAAGGAGAAGATAGAAATAAGGTCCGTGTTCAAGTAGAAGTGGTCGTCGTGGACAGATGCAACGAGGGCGTGCAAATCTAACTGAAACATGTACTCGCCCGTGTAGCCACCGCTGAGGGCCTTCTGGCGAATCTTATCCAGACCTGCGTCGAGATCTGTGGGAGGTAGATCATACCCCTTTGGTGGGTTAGGCAACCAGCCCTTGGTCGACTGGGAATCCCAGAAGTAGCTCAGCCCGTCAAGCAGGCGTAGAGTGCTGTTTAGGTTGAAAGGGACAGATAGGAGACATGCATGAGCGAGGTGTGCCGGGATTTTGAATTCGGAAACTATAGTTATTTGAAACCAGCCGTCAGCGAATGATATTAAATCATTCATTGGGTATTATATCTGGACAGACCATCTGGGGCCTCCTTCTTCTGTTCCTGTTGGTACTCAGCAACCTGGCCACACGGCTCTACAGCACTAGCTATGCTAGCAACACAGAGCAAAAGGCCAGCAATGGCCTGGTGAAATCGCACCATACCCCGTGCCTACAGCTCTAGCAAGCAGTTAGGACGAAAGGAAAGAGGTGAAAAAATTTGGCCTACACAAAAGGAGTGAGTGTAGGTTGGTGGAATAAAAAGGAACGGAAGGCCAATCTACACAAATGAGTGAGTGTAGATTGACATAAAAAGAACGAAATGATAGTAGGTAAATACAAAAGAACGAGTGTGTAATTCGAAACCAACCGGCAAGAGCACCTCTAGAGAAGGGAGAGAGTCGCTTGGGAGATGGGGATTTAACGGCTTATTTAACTAACCATCTTCCCCAGGCATTGCACGAATTCGTGGTATTACATTGCCTAAATTCTCCTATTAGGGCGGCTGGCATATCACCCGGGCGAAAGGAGATTGACATTTCCCTTCCTCCGGGATATATTCCAGGGGGACACATATATCTTTATCCTAGGGGTATAGTACCAAAGAGATGGCAACAGTATGTGGCATTATTCAATATTCAAATTTATGCAAGAAGTAGAAGTTCAATTCCAGCATGAAGTATCCGTGCACTGGCTGGGTTGTTGCATGACTGCAAAGATCTCTTGGAGCGAGCGTTCGATCATCGTTTTCTAAAACATCTTGGGTGGTTAAATGATGCTAACGCCAGGGGGATCTTCCTCCGACCCACAGTACCACAGAGAAATGAACCAGTACGGACTCTCGTCTCCATATCTATATGGTGACCCAAGGATATTATTATTATTGGGAGTGCCTGCTCTCAGTTATGAAGGCGTAGAAACCCGCCAGTTGGTATATTGGTTGGCCTGCAGCTGCTTGAGTACCGTATCATGGAGAAGCGTCTTCCATGTACTTCCACCGCCGCCCAGATTCGTTGTCTAGTTCAAGAGATTCTGTAGCTCGGGCCAAAACGGCAGCTCTACCAGCATAGGCTAGTTTGTCCAACGAAGTATGCCCTCCTTGACTTGACTCTTTGTCCTCTCCTACGCCACGGGAAATTAGGTAGTGGCGATAATCAACTGTTGAGGTTATAATCGCCTTGCAATAATAAAATAGCATAAGCTGCGTCTACCCCGCGAGCCAGGCAGAGATTCTGCGACGCATGAGCACGCCAGACAAGTAGTTAATTAAATATCACAAGGTTCTCCGGACTTAAATCAACCTGGAAAGGGAAGCGGAAAGTCCACCGCAGCGCTGATCCCACTGCAGTTCCGGGCTGCCCACACAGCATTCGTCACCCTGACGCCGCTGCCCGTTGGCGAGTTAATACATACAGGGTATATTAGCTCGTGGATAGGCCCACATAACTATCCAGCGCCTCGGCGGTCAGAGGGAGGAGAACTGCTGAGATGGGATCACTGTGCCTCGGGCGTTCGGCGTGTAGAATGCCCGAAATGAAAAGGGCCTGCCTGCTGGTTGCAGAGTTCCCAGCTTTCGACTGAGTTGTCTGTAGTCCGTACGCTATCTTGGATTGTTTGGTGCTCTGGAGGTAGATATGATAATATCCGGCAAGGGGCCGGAAGACGCACGGGGGGGGTATTTGTCGTAGTCCACACAGCTAGCATGCCATAAACGGAGCAGAACTTCCCGGGGCCCGAGACATCGTGTGTGAACGGCGACGGTTGGATCAGTCTTTTGGCAGCTTAGTTATGACAGCGCTTTGCCGTTAACTAGTTGCTAGCCTGGAGGGGACAGCCAGCTAGTTAACTGGGCAGTTATAGGACGGGACCTGAATCACTTTGGGTGTTCAGTTTCGTTGCTTGGAATAACATCGCCAACTACAACACCTCGACCAAACCCTGGATATTTGGAAGGCAGAACAAAATCTCAGATCTAATGGTGGCACTCGAACATATCATCATATCTCGATATACTCCGTATTGGCCATTTTCTTCTAGAGACAGTCACAACAAAGGGGGGTAACTAACTAATTAACTAGTTAGTTATACGGCTGTGGCTTCTGTCTTGTGCGACGATAAGCCAGGTTGGCTTAACTAGTTATCTACCCACCACACAGCACTGCAATTAAATTACCCTAACATGTTCTATCCTGCTGCTCGTCCTCTTCTCTGACTGCATCTCCTTGCTATCATAGATGTACCATATGCTTCTGCTACCCTGCAGCACTGGGAAACCATGACGTTACTACCTGATAGCTCAGGGGAAACGCATGACGAGCAACCTTCCGGGCTATCCGATGAATATCTAATTGCTAATCTTGCCCATCGCCCCCTTCATCAGCTGGCAGGAAGAATCTCGATCTCAAATCCTGCAAGGTTTTCAGCTGTTCCGCCCTGCGAAGGTCCTTCGTCTATGGGGTACCTTGACAGTCTCCCCCTTGAAATTCTCCAAGCCCTCTTGAATTTGTTGGACTTCCAGGCCCTCTCTCGCCTTTCATGCACTTCTCATCGAGCTAGAAGGGCCGTCGAATATCTACCAGCGTACCGAGAGCTTATGGAACATGCCCCTGATACCCTTAAGGCTCTCGGGAAATCCTGCCTCATCACGGCACATCCCGCCGCAAAGCTGCGTGCTGTTCTCAGGACCGAATCCTGCGTCTGGTGCGGTGAATACGGCCCCTTCTTGTTTCTCCCAACGTGTGAAAGGTGTTGCTATGAATGTCAGCGCTCAAACCCTTCTCTGTGGGTGATGACGGCCGATCTGGCCAAATACTGCTTCAGAATCACCACCGCCAAGCTGAGAGAGATCCCCATAATGCGAAGTATCTATGGAGTTTACGACGTTTCCCATGAGCTCTCTCGCCGTCGGCGCCTGAAGCTGGTCAGCGTCAGGGCCGCAAAGGAGCTCTCGTTGGCGGTGAATGCAGGCTCTGCTCCTTCAAACCTGCGAAACAACGCGCACCTTATACACCTAGCGCATTTTCTAAACGCTCCTCTCGCGCCAGAAGGCCAGAATAATGGGGCTGGAGTGACATCCCGTATTCGTTACTGCACTCTGACTGACGAGTGCTGTGGCATGGGGTCTATCTGCTTCCCTTCTTTACAGCCAGACAACACTGTAGAACGCGGCCTTTGGTGCCGAGGATGTTTCCGAGCTTCTGAGCAGTATCGCTTTTCAAGTCCAACTACCGACCTCGCTACACGAAATGTTTACCCACTTCGTGCATTGATTGGCACCAACTTATGCGCCCGATCAAAGATGCAATTTCTGGAACATATCAAACACTGTGACGGGTCCCTGGAACTGCAAGCGAATTTAAGGAAGGGACTACAGAATTGATAGTGTCACACTTAACAAGGCACTGAAAGTCTCGGCCAAAATACATATCTTTACCGATGTCGAGTATATATATCTTCAACATACTGAATAAGTAGAGCTCACTCGTTGGACCAATCGGATTGACAGGGTGTCAACTTTGAACGAGGACGAAGATGAAAGGGAATATGGTGCATGACTTTCTTTTCACTGGTTCATGGGATTGCAGGTAATTGTGAGTGATGAGTGAACAGCAAAGTAGATAACTGTCGGCTCCCTCAGGTGTGTCAACAAGTATATGATGCTATAATACAAAATTTCTGTAGCAAATAATCCCCATCTAGGTTCCTGTTGCTTGCCTTTGCTCGTTGCTGTGACAAAATGGCCGAGTGGTTTAAGGCGCCAGGCTGGGGATGTCAGAGAGTCACGTGGATAATTATATAATCACTTCATTTACTACAGGAACGGAAGTAACCTAAGTTGGCTATCAAGACGAAACGACTACCTGCGCCGGTCGCCCCTTAACCTTGTGCCTTCGATCTCTGATAGCCTGACTTTCACTGGACGGTTGTCTTCTAAGAGATGCCCACCCAAGCGGCTATCTGATTCTGCTATTTATAGTTCGAAATGTTTCGTTACTTAGCACTCAGGATCATAATGAGGTCACGATTTCACGATGTCTCGATAGCTTGACCCCAATAAAATCGCTTGAGGCCGTTTGTCTCCGGACCGAGCAAGGAATCGTCCAGCCAGTCTGATAATAACACCATGTTTGTGTCACACGGCGCAAGGGGACCGGGGTTCTCCACAACAGCCACTCATGCCTACGCACTGGATGGAATATGCCATGGAAACAAGGCATGATGGGCTACTGCCGGAGCTGGTAGGGAAGCCAAAGCCGAGAAATGCTGGAGCCTAGCTGGGCAGGGCCAGCCCAGCCAGAGCTGTTTGTGAGGTCATGGCCGTTAAAACATGGACCCTACCCCTGCTGCTTCCAAAGGCCTTCTGGAACTCTGTCTGTGCTTCACGGACGGTCGGCACTCCTGGCCGCACATGCGCACAACAAAAAATATGGAGGGAGCCCATCGACTCGCCTCTCGATCAACAGCTTCCATAAGCATCTTCGCGCTTCGCTGTTCAGTTTGCAGCTTCGACCTGTTCGTCTTACTCGTCATATACGGCCTTTGACTGATCCTCTTTACGAAAATAAGCCGGAAAGGCCATGACTCAGCGGCACAGCCCTAAAGCTCATCTCCCCCCTAACACGAGCGCATCGGCTCCGAAAGTTCCGACAGCTCCGACGATTGTCTGGCCCGGCTGCCTTGGTCGTGTAATCGTACCAAGTAATTTCGCGTATCTTCCCCTTCTGAGAGCGCTGGAGCATTCTTCTTTGGGATATTAAGGCCCGCAAACAGCATCAAACAAGGTCAATGTCTTCAACGCCTATCCACGCACTCTCCAGGCGTCTCTCCTTCTTGTCTTTGCCGCGATCTATATCTTTCCCCCTGTAACGATCAGCGGCTTCTCGGTAACGGGTCACGAGACCGGCTCGGGTGATCCCGCCAATCAGGATCAGCTCTCGTGGCCCTGGGTCCCACTTTCCCGATCGGGCGAGCTAGGCAAGAAAAAGACACGGAAAATGTGAGCTTGCTTAGTCAGAATATGAGTTATAACACTTCTTCGCCTTCCTTCGAAAGGGCTTTTTTTCTATCTCGAAAGGTCAATCTCAGGTTTCACTTTCACGAGACATCCATCTTTCTCTCGTTTCTCTCCTCGCTATCGATCTGCTCTCTTCTCTCATTTATAGAGGTAGAGAAGTCTTCTGGGCGTAGACATTACGCTCCTTTATCCAGTCTTCCGCTTTATTTACTCCATTATCAATCTATACAATCAAGGGACACGGGTAGATTCGAGAAAGACCTCCCCCTTTCCCCCCCTTTCTTTGTCAACCTGATATATACCCTTACATTTAGCGCGTTCATTGACGGCTTCAGGTCGTCAGATGAACCTGCATCCTCTCAATCATCCCAGTGCTAGAGTAGGTAAGCCGCTTGGTTGATCGTTGAAGCCCAAATTAAATCATAGTACTTACTCATTTCCCTCCTGCCTAGTATTTCCTCTTCGCATTGAAGAGGCCCTCAATAACGTAAATGGTTTTTAAGCCATTCACTCACCTCGCGCGCCAGACCTTCTCCAAGACCTTTGTCCACGGCTACGCCCAGTCTGTCGTTGCCGCCTCTCAATCTTCATATGCTCCCTCCGCATCCTCCCTAAACCAGATCACTTCGATCCCACAGACTGTAAAGTACACTCGAACTGCACAACTTCAGAGTGCTTTCCAACATGCCTCTGGTTCTTCTTCAAGCGCCAGTGGTGCAAAGGCAGGCCACTCTGCTACTAGCGGTAGCACCGGTGATTCCGGTCTAGCCGCTTACTATGCTGCCTGGCAGCATGCTCAGCAGACTGGTGATGACAGTGACTGGAAACAATTCCAGTTCACCAAACGTATTGGCTGGAAGCCGGCCAAGGAAGAGAAAGAGTCCTTAGAGGAGTCTGACGTGGACCAGCTTGCCGCCTCTGTCTCAAGGGTACGAAGCCGCAGTGAAGTGCGAGCCTCCAGAAATGTTGAGAGTGCTCCTGTGGATAAGAATGTGAGCGCAAAAGTTGATGAGGCTGTTGCCAGAGAGATCCAAGAGATTCAGGAGGCACATGCTCTTGCTGAGTCTGAGTATGGTACTTCGGCTGCTGAGTCTGGAAGTGAAGTCTTCGACGCGCAGAGCGGCGAACAATCACACCAGACTCCAGCTTCCTCCGTCCAAGAATCTATCGTCTCTCCAAGAACTCCTGTCAATGATATCTCCCTCTACGAGAAGAAACAGGCTGAGTCTCGATCCAACGCTATTGTCGACTTGGCCAAGGATGGGGCTCACGCGCAGGTCCCAGCTGCTTTCGAGAGTCTCTTAAGGGACGGGATCAAACCCACCGCCTCTGCTTACAATGTTCTTCTTGAAGCTGCAATCCGCCTTCATCCTGAGACGCATAATGCTGTCCCCAAGGCTCTTGATGTCTACTCCGATATGCTCCGTCGGAGCGTTATGCCTAATGAAGACACCTACAAAATCATCGTTCAGCTCTTGTCCACTCGCTCTTTGGACTGCCTTCGCATGGCTAAGGATCTGGAGCAATCTCGAGTACGATTTGGTGGCATGGAAGAGCCTGGCAAATTCATTTTTCAATCTAGCGAAGTTGAGCATGAGCTCTTGACCGAGGATCATTCTCTCCCAATTGCCCTTAAACTGTTCAACGTTGCTACTACTCGACATCCCGAAATTGCCTTCCCACTTACCGTCTATCGCTCCCTCCTGACTGCTTGTGCGATGCAGGGGAATGTTGACCAGATGATTGAGATCTTTGCTCACATGGAGGCCAACAAGGTTGCACCTCACGCTGCCATGTTCCCACCAATGGTTGACACCTTTTCAATGAAGGGCGACTTCAAGAGTGCGGTTGAATGTTACAACGAATATAAGACCCTCGCCATTGCTGATAACAGTGGAGTCTTTGGAACTGTCGAACGTCAAGATGCTGAAGTCTACGCTTCCGTCATCAAGGCTTATCTCTCCTGCGGAAACACTGAGGGAGCCCATCGCTTCTTTAACAAGATCCGTGCCTCCTTTGATGGCGTTGAGAATCAGGCAGAGCGCCTCCGAGCTGTTGAACAAGTAATCATTAAGGATGGGTTTGTCCAACATTCCCTTGACACCCGCAACTTCGCTTCGGCCTTGCACATTGCCCAGACCCAGCTGCATGGCCAGCCCTTGACAGACGCAGCTTTGAACATTTGCATTGCTGCAGCTGATGCCAATGATATTTCCACCGCTACAGGCGCCTACCGTCTCCTGACCACGGATGCTGCCACCTCCGTTGAGCCTGCTATCGCCATGCTTGCTCTCCACATCCGCCAAGGTAGCCTTGAAATGGCCAAGCCATTCTGGGATGTCCTGTCTTCGTCATCCCGTGTCAATGCAAGCTTTATTCAGCCTGTAGCTATGTACACCATTGCCTTGTTGAAGAGCGGTCAAATTGAGGAGGGTCTCATGGAAGCCCGAAGCATGTTCACACGTATTCGAAGTGCAAGCTCAAGCGCCGCTGCAAATGAGCAAAGGCAGCGTGTGAGGGAGGAGATTGACGAGGCCATTGATTTGCTTGGCCGCATTCTCATTCAGGCTGCAGCACCACTCTCACCTCATTCGGCTATGACCCTGATGTGGTGTATGGTCGAGAACGGTGGCCTTGTCTCCCCTGTTGCCGAGTATGTTGTAGCCAGCCTAGGGCCCATGGGAATTTCTCACTTGACGGCTAGAGATCTTACTCTTGCAATGCAGGCGCAGGCTGGTATGCTGGTCAATGGCTCCACCTTGTTTGATGCAGCACACCCTCTTCGCTTTGCCCACATGCTGGATGTTGCAATGAACGCTGGTATCCGCCTCGACGACTACACCAAGCAACTTCTTGAACGGGGAATCGCAAAGTTGGGAGATGTTCGCCCGGATCTTGCACAGAAATGGCACCACTATACCCATGGAAATACCCCTGTTTTCACCACGCCCTCTTACAATACCCCATCGCCAGCTGCTCCACAGCCGCAGCCATCACCAGGACTTAAACCTGCTCGCCCTGATGATTCGTTTGATCCTTACGCGCACTCCACAGACTTCAGAGGGTCGTCAATAATTGCTGAGATGCTCGAGAGCTCGCGCGGCCGTATCGAGGACCATCTTAACAATGCCATGACCAAATTCAAGAACATGCGCCGAATTGGCAGACATCCCCGCTACATTACCTATGCTAAACTAATTACTGCCGCTGCTAAATGCGGAAACATGAACATGGTACATGAGATCCTGGGTATGGCCAAACACGATGTCCCGCTTCTTCCGCAATACAACGCTGTCAAGTATGGCTGGACTTCTATCCTTGATTCCATGGTTGCCGCTTGTCTCACTGCTGGTGAGCGTAGCCTCGCAGCCAAGTACCACCAGGAACTGTTGAACATGGGATCTGCTCCATCTGCCAATACCTTCGGCCTTTACATCACCACTCTCAAGGAATCAACCAAGACTTTTGATGAAGCCACTGAAGCCGTCAAGGTGTTTCATCGTGCTACCTCCGAGGGTGTTGAACCGACTTCATTCCTCTATAATGCTCTCATTGGCAAGCTAGGCAAAGCTCGTCGCATTGACGACTGTTTGCTCTACTTCGCTGAGATGCGTGCCAATAATGTTCGACCTACTAGCGTTACCTATGGCACCATTGTCAACGCCCTGTGCCGTGTAAGCGACGAACGCTTTGCCGAAGAAATGTTCGATGAAATGGAGTCGATGCCAAACTACAAACCTCGTCCCGCACCTTACAACTCCATCATCCAGTACTTCCTCAACACCAAGCGTGACCGCTCTAAGGTTCTTGCTTACTATGAGCGTATGAAGTCCAAGGACATTCAGCCTACGATGCACACTTATAAACTGCTTATTGATGCCTATGCTTCGCTCGACCCTGTCAATATGACTGCTGCCACCGAGGTTTTGGATACCATCCGTGCTTCTGGTCAGCTTCCTGAGGCTGTACATTACGCCTCTCTTATCCATGCTCGAGGATGTGTGCTGCATGACATGGCCGGAGCCCGCGAAACCTTCGACTCCGCCCTTGCTGAACCGCACCTTCGCCCACAAGCATGTCTTTATCAAGCTCTGTTTGAATCCATGGTGGCCAACCATCAGGTCTCTGATACTCCTGCCGTGCTAGCCGATATGGCTGCCAACAAGGTTGCCATGACTGCTTATATCGCAAACACCCTCATCCACGGCTGGGCTACGACTGGAAATGTCAGTAACGCCAAGGCAGTGTATGATGGAGTGGGGATTGACAAGCGAGAACCCAGCACATATGAGGCCATGACTCGAGCTTTCCTTGCTGCTGAAGACCATGCAGGCGCCAATGGCGTTGTGCGTGAGATGCTTTCTCGCGGCTACCCTTCCGCTGTCACCGGAAAGGTGCTGGATTTAGTCAATGGTGGACACCCAGCATAGGCTCACACCAAATGACACCCATGTGTGATTCAACAAAACATATATACCCTATACACAAAACCTGTTTTTCCCACATTATCTACGTTTTCTTTTGTCTACCCAAAGAAAAAAAAAAATACAAAATATCTAAATAAATCGAAAAACATATCGAGTGAGTGTTTTAGTACCACTTACTCGATCTGAAATTTTTTATATTTTTTATCACAAAACAGATACGCATTTTATTTTACCTATTGTTTTTGTTGATTGATGCATTCCCCTGTACCATACACAGCGGTCGGCGTTTGCTTTTTATTATCGGGTGTTCGTTTCCGAGAATTATTTCCATGCGTACCTCTCTAACCATTCCTCGGCTGAAGATGTTCAAACGGATCTTTATTAATCTAATACGGCTTGTTGGGCTGGTCTTCCCACACTTATCACCCTTGAGACGGCGTTATTTTTTTTTTCCCCAAAGCGATTGGTCTCGGGTTATATTTACATTTTACTTGACATTTGAGCTTTGATATTTGACTTCATTTGGCTCTTTTGCACTTCTGTAGGAAGGGAGGATATCTGGCATGCAAATTGAACAACAACCGAGGGTCTGGTGGGAATGGGGTTTTCCTTTTACTTTCCTGTTCTTTTCCTATCTCTTTGATATTCAAAAAAGTGTGGCGTTGGTTGATTGAGCGCAGGCTGCGGTGGTTGTTGATGTTAATTTTCTTTTTTTGGCCCGGCTCAGACGGATGTGGCCTTGAACTACGGATGAATAGACAAATCCCTACTCTATATAGACCTTGACAAGAGAAAAATATCAAAAAAAAAAAAAAAACATTGTATAACATCAACTTTCGCGCCTTTTAATACGTCAGTAGCATACAGGGGCCATCCGGAGGCAGCCAGAGGCATCGCCGAGCTTCGCCGAGATAGCCTGACGGACATCACGTCACTAAGTGACTACTAGTTAGCCGGGCAGATGACCGCGAAAACGAGTCAGAACTTCCGTATTTTTTCTGACAGCGGTTTCTCTCTCTCTCTTTGCCTTTCTGTCTCTGCTAATGAAATTACCTCTGCTACTGTTCTTATTATCGCCTAGTTATCAGCATTGGCATTATCTCCTGTGTAAGTAGATGCATCCTGGCCACTCAACCCACCAGCGCGGGGTGAGAAGCAACCCGACCCGCTAATTGCGAGAACAGAACAGATAGAACGGGGACTATAACTTATGCGCAGTGTTGTCCCTCGAGGGAGTAGCATATTCCAGCGATTCTACAATTCAAAACAGCCAATCTGTTATCCGCTGCTTCCTGGTGGCAGAACAATGACGCAGAACCAAGCAGGCGAAGGGGAGCCAGCTTCCGCAGCGCAATACCACCGACACCCGAAGAGACTGATATGTACGCTACACCCTGGCCGAGTAGTTGCTTTGAAATACAAATCTAATAATTAAATAGTTGCACCGGGTGATATTGCCGCTCCTCTATCGGAGGGCGCAGGCCAACACAGAAGATAGCCGCCATGCCGGAAGACTTAGCCGCCACCCCTCTACCAAACCACCTATTGACAGTCGACGAACCAATTACCTCCGGTACTTCCCACGCCAATTGCCAATGCAGCAGTTGTGTCGAATCCATCTCGAGCACACCAATTCAGCACCAACTCCCCATTACTTTACTCCATCTTGCATCTGAACCCGCTGCAACAGTT
>NW_003456424.1:806842-830982 GCF_000151425.1 Trichophyton rubrum CBS 118892 | reverse complement strand
TACTGGCGTGTGCGTGAAAGAGGAAGTCAAATCGGTGCTTGGGCAAGCCAACAGAGTAAACGGCTCTGGTCAAATGATCAGCCAGGTGCTGAGGAAGGAGATGACGGACGGTCTGTCCTCGAGAATCGAGTGAAGGAGATGGAAGCCCGGTTCGCGGACGTCAAGGAGATTCCCCTGCCGCCATTCTGGGGTGGAGTCCGACTTGTTCCAGAGTCCGTAGAGTTCTGGCAAGGTAGAAAGAGCAGGTTGCACGACCGCTTCAGGTACGTCAGGAAACACAGTACCGATGAGATGGACGGCAATGAGAAAACCTTCAAATGGAAAGTAGAACGACTCTCTCCATGAGACCTGATAGACAGTAAAACCAGAGAGACGGAGGTGTCATTGCTTAGAGATATAAAATATATTGTAATTTGGCTCCAATCGGGAGTAATATTAAATTCAATAATATAACGTTCATTGTTGCCGTATAACGTATATATATATATATATATTCTTGTACCGACCACTGGGGATAGGCTCTTGAGATTCTATCCAGATAAAGCAGCTCGTGTCTTCTGCTTTCCATTGATTCCACGCTCACCATCTTCTGAGGTTACCCACACCCTCTCTACTGCACTGTATAGCACACCTCTGGAGACAAACTTATTCGAAGTCCCGCGAGACTCTGCATCCAGCATCGCGGGTACATGCTTGGGTATGTTCTCGGGCCGAAGGTATTGAAAAGGAATACCATTCCTATATTGAGTGACAGCTTGCTGCGCTAGGTTATGCCAGTACTGACGGACTTTGTGGAGAGTGTCATCAAGGTCGCCTTGCCTCGGCTGAAGGCAATCATGTCTTCCCCTAGTGCTTGTCATGACCAGCTTGCAGTCCGGGGTCTGGACGGAAGAAGGGGATGAACGTGATCATGTGTTGAGCAGCTTATCCCCCGGTGATCAAAGGCTGCTTACTGCATTTGCAAGGGGCTGGCTGGCTTAGTTACTGCTGGTTTCAGCTTAAAATAGAAGTGTTTTGCCGAAGCTGAGGAAACTAAGCACAGGCAGCGCCAGGCTAGTTAATGATTACTGCGGCCAATTACCACAGGTGTTAAAGGCTGGTGAAGAAATAAATACTGGAGGAATCTTATCGTGTCCACTCTACTGTGGCCCTTGCGACCTTCTTCCCGCGCTGTCAAACCTCTCTCTTTGCTGGCTGGCCACTTGCTTGACTGTTACCTGCCCAGTGGGTTTAACTAGTTATCTGATCGGCGGAGATAAGATTATCAATCAGATAAGATTGGCCTCGGCCCCCTTTTCGACTTCTTCCCGTCCGTCACACAAGCATATCGCTGCCTCCGACATCTCGTCTATATACGAGACGTAGGACGGAGAGAACATTCCTACTGGCCAGAAGTTTCGTTCCTCCCGTTTCAATTGCTTCGTTCTGAGTTATCAGATCAACCTTGTGGGGAGACTAGCTAACTAGTCACTTACAAGTCTCGGACTTTACAGCAAAAGCGCGCCCAGCAGGCCGATTCGATTTCGGCCGAACATATATTGTTTGGCTAGGCTACCAACTACGAGATACCACTATTTGCTTCTCTTGAGGCTTCAATTTCTATATGTTTTTTAACTAATTTCTACCATCCCAACTGCCTATCAACTGGACAATGGCAAGGACACGGGCAGTTCAGACCTGTGAAGCATGTCGGAAGGCAAAGGTGCGCTGCGACAGAGGGAAACCACAGTGCTCGCGGTGCTCCAAGACGAGCCGCGAATGTTCATATCATATAGAGGAACCAGGCCTCTCTCACGAATCCTCGTCTGCGTCTTACACTGCATTATCTGATCCCGCTAGCCCCAATCAGGGCAATCCATGGAGAGTGGACCGGAACAGTGCCGCCTCGTCTTCAGCCTCTGATGTGAGCGAGCCTCTCGATTCCACTGAAGCATTGAATGTATGCATATGTCCACCCTCTGTTGGCCTTAATTACCCTTACCCGCTAAGACTATATCTTCTAACATACGCTCTGGGGGAGTGCCGAAGGGACATGAACCCCCATGCAACGGCTTGTATTCTCTCACAGAGGCCGGGCCACAGCACTGGGTATCACGCAGGAGAAAGCGAAATACAATATCTTGTGTTCGCTGCCGACGTATGAAGGTACGCTGTGATCGTCGGTTACCTTGCGGTCGTTGTTCAAAGATAAATAGGGGTGACGAGTGCGTTTACGCAAAACCCGAAAGGACAGCCGACGATGATGGCCTGCTTTCCCGACCTTCTAGTGATATCCCCCAAGCACCGGTCACACATCGAATATGGAGATCCAAATTCCGCACACCGGCCCATTGGGCCCCTCTAATCCAAGATGTATAGCTATCGTCTTCTAGCTCCTACTCCTTCTGATACATCCTAATGCTAACAACACATAGATGGAGAGTCTATATACCCCATCTTGTTCTCAGGACAAGAAACTAATTCCTGATGATGATACTAAAAATGTCCTTGAGAGTTCATGGTCACCAAATTATCCTTTTGGTGAAAAACCTCGTCGTTCCAAGTCAACAAGAAAGGCAATGTTAGCTTCCCTACCTAGCCGAGACGTAGCAGACAAGTTCGTCCAATCTTACCTTGATGTTATTGAAACATCACACCGCATACTTCATGTTCCAACTTTCCAGCTCCAAGTCCAAGCATTTTGGGATCAGCCTAATGCGGCTGACGATAGCTGGCTTGCACAATATTTTACTATTCTCGCCCTAGGATGTGACGCTGCTAGGGCTGAAAATCCCGAATCAACAGGGCATTACAGCGAGCTACGCAATACACTGCTAACTGCTGCAGAAACCTGTCTCAGGCTCACTCCATTCCTGTATCGACCGACATTAGCTAATCTCAGAACGCTATGTCTCATTGTCCTTGCAAAACAGATACATACGATGTCATGTTCTGAACATGAAGCGTGCTGGCCACTCACTGGTCTTATGGTTCGGCTAGCAATGCTGACGGGCCTCCATTCGAGCAATAGCAATAAGTTCTATTCGCCCTTCCATGCCGAGATGAGGAATCGGCTATGGGCTGTAATATGCTTTATGGATCTCAAGCAGTCGTTGCTCTCAGGGATGCCACTTCAGATGACAATAGAGACATTTACTTGCGTTCAACCTGCGAATATAAACGAAGAGGAAATAAACGAGTCGTTCAGTGGCGAAATACCCAGTCGACTGCTTCCAGAAAGAACAGACGCCACCGTGCTGGTCATTTTACACGATGTTTTCCCACTGGTTGCTGAAATTCTGAGAGCAGTAAATTCAGCAGATTCGTCTTTTCAGTATGAAGATGTTCTGGAGTACGATCGACAGCTAAGGTTCAAGATGAAAGAATATGAAATCATTCTCCAGTCACCTCCAAGACGCCTGGTCGAGCCTACCGAATGCACACCCATTGATATTGATTTTGAAAAGATCCTTCTTAATGTCTATTTCCGTCGAGTACTACTCACATTGCACGGTCGTTTTGCCAGGCTACCTCAAGCATTTATCGAATACTCGGTTGCTTACTGGTCGTCTTTAGAGTGCTCTCTTGCACTTCTTGTGCAGCAGAGAGAACTAGGTGAACAGGCAGCACATAACCGCGGCGTCTCGACATGGTTCTCTGGTATTTTCAAGCAAGATTTCTTCACGGCTGCAATGACTTTATGTTTCCACCTAATTAAAAATGACTCTCCTTTAGAATTACCCACGGAACATCTCTGCCAGATTCAAGCACGGGAGACAGTTCTCGAGACTCTGAGATCATGCAGGGACCTCTGGGAGAAAGAAAAGGATTTGTCAGGGTGCCACGGCCGAGCGTGTGATCTCGTTACCAAGTTGGTAAATTTTCTGGAAGAAGCGGCCTAAGTAGTTAACTGCATTCTGGAATAATGTTTGCTTAGACTACAGGAGTCGGAGGCCACTTTATAACGCTGCAACCCACATGTACAATATCACTAACACCCCTTTCCCCTTGTTTTACTCTTCGCAGAGCACTCACCTCCCTCAATAAAAAAATACGTAACAAGCTTCGTTAGCGGTTCCTGTTGCCCCAGAACCCTATCGATTATCTTACATGTCAAGAGAAATATACTGCAGACTTTCTTTGGCTGTTGGAACAACCTGGCCCTTGCTAGTTAGTTAAGTTACCCACCATGCAGTTCGAATAAACCGTGAAGCCGAGCCTCTTTGAGAGTTCTCAATGGCCACCTCCGCCGCTTTGCGAAGGGCGCTGAAAGGGAGGCATGATCCATGTTAGACAAGTATCAGGTGTTGGCGCCCCCGCAAAGAAAAACGGGATCAGCGGGTAATATAAAAAGGCCCAAGGCCTTCCATAGAGGGTGAAGCTTCTACTTGCATGAGACTTCACTGAACTCTTGCCCATCTGATTGGATAGATACTGGAAAGCCGACAATGCTGTCATCTCGAGGCGAAAAGATCACTGCGGTGATCGATGAGCCGTGGAGGGCACTATTTGGGAAACCCGAATATGATGCGAAATCAAACCCATCTGGATTGATATCACTTAACGTAGCGGAAAATGTGAGTGTCTGATTGAAAAAATTGCTCTTTTCTCTTCTTATTATTTGTAATATTAGAATGCTGATAATCATTAGCCGCTTGCTTTCGAGGAATTAACGACATACATCAATAGCAAGGTAAGCTACATCTATTCGATAGCTAGTCCCCGGGCCACAAATTATTCATTGGAATACGCTCTTAGATCCAATTCGATAAGTCAGTATTGTCCTATAGTTCCAGTGCAGGTGGCGGTCCAAAATTCCCAGCTGCAATGGCAGCTTTCGTCAACAGATACTTTGATCCATATGTCCCTTTGAAGAGTAGCGAGATACTTGCAACCAACTCCATTCCATCACTGAGTGAGCAACTTGCGTTCGCACTCGCAGAAGTTGGTGATGGAATGTTGGTCAGTCGGCCAATTTATGGCAGGTTCAAAATGGATTGGGGAAACAGAGCTGGTGTTGAAATCGTCTACGCTGATACAGGTGCACTTGAGGGCTTCACTCCGGGATGCGTGAAGAAATATGAGGAAGCAATAGTTGCTGCTGAGGCCAGGGGTGTCAAGATTCGGGGACTGATAATCGTGAATCCTCATAACCCACTTGGTAAGTCTTGATTTATGTTTATAATTATCAAAGCCTTCCAGCATATAGATGTTAGACGCTGATGGGAAGCAGGACGCTGTTATTCCCGCGAAACCCTTGTAGAGTTATTCAAGTTATGTCGGAAGTATCAAATTCACTTGATCAGTGACGAGATATACGCACTCTCTGTTTTCGATTCTCGGGAAAGCGGAGCGATTCCGTTTGTTTCCACTTTGAGTATCAACACTGAGGGATTGATGGATGAAAAACTTCTCCATGTTATATATGGGATGAGCAAGGTGAGCATGATACTGCCTGCAATAACTTTCCTAATAACCGCTGACGATAATGCTCAAAAGGACTTCTGTGCTCCAGGACTCCGGGTAGGCTGTCTGATTACCAAAAATCCATTGGTAGTAAAGGCCGTCCGTTCAACTTCGTAAGTTTGGAGTCATATATAAACAATATATTTTTTTTAAAAAAATCTAACAGCCTTTTTGGAATTTAGACGACAGATTAACCCGTCAGGAATCTCTCTAGACATTTCAGCCACCATTTTGAATGACGAAAAATTCGCGGCAACTTACCTTCAAAATACCCAAAATCGGGTACTCAAGGCCTACCGCTTTGTTACCGGACTTCTCCGGCAGCATGGTATTCCCTATTTGCAAGGAACGTGAGTAAATCACTCCTCCGGCCAGTGATATATTACAAGATTAAAAAGGACAGGGCTAAAATATGATTCACTGGATAGGAATGCTGGATGTTTCGTTTGGTTGGACTTGTCGAAATACTTACCACCTAGCACTTCCTCCCAGCCATTGACACAGAAAGATAAAGAATTCGCCCTAGCAGAGAGATTCTCTGAAGGTGGCTTATTCCTCCATCCAAGCGAAGAGAATGGGATGGAGCCAGGTTGGTTCCGGCTTGTATATACCAATGAGGAAGAGCTGATAGTTGAGGGTATAAGAAGGTATAAAACCATCAGCCGTCCATATCGAAGAAGAATAAACTTGCTAAATGATTAACATTGCAGGCTTAACCGCATCCTCAAATCCTTGCCTTGGACGACAGTAAGAATTGAAGCAGGGAAGTTATAATCAGACACTAATTAACAGGTACTGTGTTAGTGTATGGGAATTAGTACGAGGTAATATATGCTACTTTAAAGAGTTAGATAGTTACCTGAAGTCCTTGGAATATATAAATAAGACTGAGTTGATAGAAGGGAAGGAAAGAGACTTGCTCCAAGATCTTCATATTGTTAGAGTAAAAATTAAAGCATTAATACACTGTTATTGGTTCCTTGATTAACAAAATATATTAAGATTAGCCAATGAATTATTGAGAAACATACAATTAGCTAACTGTATTTCAATTACGTAATCTTAAATATTGACTACCGACGAGCTCAACAGTATCAACAACTTGCGATGTCTTTATGAGACCACAAGCCGTCTTCAAAACGCTGTCTGACATGCCGGGCATGCGGTATACACCGTTTTCCTTACTCAGGGAGTCTCTTCGGCCCGGGTCACTCACTCAATCTAGGTCTTTCCGTGCGGCTAGTCGACTACGAAGCTTTCCGTCCCAACCCATCCATCGCCCGCCCGGCCATCAACCGTGGCCTGGGAACAATGCATTCGTTTGCTTAATATGTCAATTGCGCGCATCTTCGAGGTTCTATTCCACTCATAATGACAAGGATACCCAGGAAGGGGCTAAAAAGGCAACAGCCAATGATGGCAGGGAGGATGGGGCGGTAGCAGATGTTCCTAGCCCGGTAAAACCACAGGCCTTCAACAAAAGTGAACTCCCTTCTCAGGAGGAGCATCTACGTTCCAATCTCTCGAAGAAATTCGGAGAATTAATGGATAATTTGCAGTCCAACATTTTTGTTGCCGGACAGCATCTAAACGATCTTACTGGGTATACTGTTATTGAGAAACTGAAGCAGGACATTCGGGCCCAAGGTGTGTGCTAGTATTCCGGCATTTCTGCTTAGTAGGATACGCTCTAACTGCGATTAATATGTAGAGGAACTAGTGCGCCGTACTCGTGAGAAAGTTCGTCGAGCAAAGGAAGCCTACTCTTCAGCTATAAACTGCCGTTCTGCCTCCCAGCGTGAAGTCAATGAACTTCTGCAGAGAAAACATGCTTGGACGCCTACAGATCTCGAACGATTCACCTCTCTTTATCGATCCGATCATGTCAATGAGCGGGCAGAGATAGAAACACAAGAAGCGCTCTCGAATGCTGAACGTGAAGCCGAGGAAGCAACTGCTGAGTTAAGCAAAAATATCTTAACACGCTATCATGAAGAGCAGGTTTGGTCCGATAAAATTCGGCGCATGAGTACGTGGGGTACGTGGGGCCTGATGGGTGTCAATGTACTGCTTTTCTTAGTCTTCCAGATTGCCGTTGAGCCTTGGAGGAGGCGAAGACTGGTCAAAGGTTTTGAGGAAAAAGTCGCGGAGGCATTGGAGAAAGAAAATAGCCGGCATACTAAGGAAATTTCTGCGGCTGTTGAACACGAGAAGCCAACTTCTGAGCCCGAGAAAGATGCTGGTGTTGTAGCATCAGATACGTCAGATTTACCAGAAGGGACGGATAAATCTGAATCCGCTACTGAGATACCTGCGGAGGGAAAGCATACGCAGCACACCTCTGTAGAGGCAGAATCAACGATACTAGAATTACCACCTCTGACACCCATGCTTCCGCCGGATCTCGACCTAGCACCTGAGGCCTGGGGAAAGACCTCTCAGGCTTTCTTTACTGAACGACGTGTTACTATCCTACAACGAGACTTGACCACCGTGGTGTTGGAAAGTGCGGCGATAGGTGCTGCAGTGATGGGCGGAGTCCTTTTTGCAATTTCCCGGCTGGGGTAAGTGATGAATACCTATATTATCTGGTTATGGGTCTTGATGAGTTTGAGTAAAAAAATATAGGATGGAAGTGTGAGAAAATGAAGATCCCATATAGACTGTATACCATTTGTACATAGAACAGCCTTTCGACACATCATCTAGATACGTAGAATAATAGAAACAACGAAAATTTCCCTATCTTTAGTATTGAAGTTTGTCTAACCTTCCATGCTCATTATTTCTATCAATAGATTCCTGTATATTTTAGTTCGAGAGAGGGAGGAGAAATACATGAAAGCGGAGGAGGGCTTTATATATGGAGAATAATACAAGGGAAACTGGAGATGCAGACAAGGAAACGAAGAGGCTGAAAAGCCTTGAAATAGAGCAGGTAGGTGAGACATAGGGAAAAAAAGCGGGGGAAGTAATACAGGTATGAACAGACTTCCAAGCAAAATCAAAAGTCGGAGTAGCCCTGAGATGAGTTGTACAATTCCGTCTAGAACAGAGCAATCACTACATCCCGCGAGTAATAGGAGGACCGGTGACGAGTAGAAATTGATGCTAGCGCATTTTTTGTATTGTGACGTCTATTTTCGTGGGTCTGTTTTCCCAGGGCTGAAACATAACCAACTCGGTGATTGCTGAAAGTTAAAGTGGATCGGTTGGTTGGAATTGAAAACGGTCCGCTTAACCAATAACGAGGGTGTCATCGCTTGGGAAGTCGTAGATTGGAACCTCCAAGTTCAATGGAGCGGGACCCTTTCGGATACGGCCAGAGATATCGTAGTGAGAGCCGTGGCAGGGGCAGAACCAGCCGCCAAAGTCGCCAGCTTCGCCAATTGGAACACATCCAAGGTGGGTGCAAACGCCTATATATACGTTAGACAAGATAACTTCAAACTCAGGGCCGAGTCAAAGATAATCGGGCTACTTACCCAACATGATAAGCCATTCGGGGTTTTTGACACGGTCAGAATCTGGCTGGGGGTCTCGAAGGTTTTCCCACTTGGTCTCTTGGGCTTCCTGAATTTCACTGGCAGTTCGGTGACGGATGAAAACGGGCTTTCCTCGCCATTTGATGATTACCTAACGTCGTGGCGTGAGTATGAAGGTGCATAATTATATGTGCAAAGGTGTGTAGGTAGATGGGTAGTAACGCACGTTCTTGCCCTCTGGGATCGAGTTAAGGGCGATTTCGACCTTGGCCTGGGCCAAAACATCGGCAGAGGCAGACATGTTGAGAAGGAAATCTGTATGAAGCCCGGACATGTCAGCCGAAGTCACAAAGTCCACATCCAGTCTATTCATCCACAACCTCTTTCCCATCCTCCAATTGACAGCCAGCATCAACCAGCGTGAAGATAGAACGCACCTTGGACAGTAGCCTTAGCGCCGACAGCGGTCATCATGCCCATGGAACCAACAACGAAGTAGGAGAAGGTCTTGTTTGTGCTCTCACGACGAGGGCTAGCATATTTGCCGAAGCTAGGAATCTTGTAGGTCGAGGTAGAGCCGCTGCTTTTGGTGAACGGGCTGTCGAACGAAGCACTCGCGGAGGCATCTGAGGCTCCTCCTCGTCGCTGCTGGGCGATGGAAGAGGCAGCGAGGGCGCGAGGGACAACGCTGGCATGTCGGGCACACGCCCGGAGCGAGCTGGCGGAAGAGGCGGCAAGAGACGACATGGCGAGCCTGGAGACGAGCAATTGAGCGCAACCGGTAGACTTGCACGCAGACGTCGGTCGGTCGGTCGGTCTGGGGGCGGTGGTGGTGGCTTGAATGGTCGAGCTGGTCGAGGTTGAGGTTGGAGTTTCGATGAAGTTGCGTCGGTTTTGGGTTTTTTTCTGTCGAAGGGCCGGAATCATCCGCGCACTGATTGGCTGGCTGGGCCTGCACCACATCAGGCCTACTACGGCCTGCAGAACGATGTGCTTAAGAGTAGCGAGATAAATGATGCTCTACTCGACGACGGCAACGCACAGTGATACTACGAATGATTGTTACAGGAAGAGGGGGGGGCAAGGCGAAGAGAACGACGATGTTTTTATGTATCATTTATACCTGCTCCATGCACCAGCCAATGGGTAATGAGTCGAATATATAACAAGCCAGACGCCGTCCCACGCCCAACCCGGAGAGAAGAAAGGGAAAGGAAAAATGCATGCATGTGTTTAAAGTGCCATCTCGACGTCGTCGTCGTCATCCTTGCTCGGCCGTTGCTGGGCTGACCCTTCGTCGACCAGCCTGCTCCGGGATTGCGAGGCGTGTATGACCATCGGCGGACGCGGAGACAGCTCGTTCACGTTCTGCTCACCCACGTCAACCATTGATTCCTCCCGCGAGTGCTCTGGCGTCCCATTCTGGCGTACTTGCATCTCCTTTAGCGTCCGCTGGTTCGCAACTTGGCCGTCTTCCTTTGCCTTTTCCTTTGCCCGCTTCTCTTTGAATTTCCCGTACGTGGTCGTCTTCGGTATCACGTCCGATAGGAATTCGAGGTTGTCGATACGCGAAACAGCAGTGGCTAAGCATAGGCTATTAGCATACTTCACAGAGTAGAGACATTTGCGAGGGGCGTACCTATATCTGCGTATCGTAGATTCTTCAGGTTGTTGGATTTGACCACATTATATCCTTGCTCGGTGAGATACTGAACGAACATCTCCTACACAGTGCGCCAGTAAAGCGTTAGCCCTCAAAATAATGACTGAATCCTTCTTTTCCCGCTCCCTGCTCCTCCTTCTCATCCTCACGGGGGTTCTTACCGTCGCCACAGCGATAAGGAAGGTCGCGTTCGTAGAGCATTGTACTATATCCTCGTCCGCTCGAATGATCCGTTTTATCCTGGCCACTGTAGATGCCTCCTGTTAGCTGTAGGTGCCTTGACCTGTAGAACGCAGTGTACATACACGGCAGGGATGTGTGGCCGGTTGCTTCGCCTGAAGACTCCCGGCTGGCTTTGGCGGGCGGCATCCTCGACTCAACTGCGGCTGCGGCGAGAACCAGAAAGTAATTATAATGGAGCAAAACAGCTTCAAGGGTCTATCACTGTGTCGCCGCCCTCGAATTGCTTTGTCCGCCCCCCCCGTGTGGATGTGTTCAGAGTGTCGTTGGTCATTCGGTCAGACGATGGCTAGCATTTTTAACAAGCGACAGGCGCCCTTTTTTGCGCTTTCTTGGCCAAGCACGGCTACGGACAGCGACAGCCAGCACGAAAGAAACTGAACAACCACCGACTGCGGCCTTGCGACGCCTTCAGCTCCAGCCCTGCGCCTGCACCAAGCTTGCATCTCTCGACAGTGTTGTTCGTTTCCCCCCCAGCCGGCCTTGGACGATCCTCGACGAAGTGAATAGTTACTCCGTTCCCGCCGCCGTTCTTTTGGCTTTTGGTTGCTGGATTGTGTCGGTAGGCAGGCGTATGGTCATAGTTATGATACCCAGCATATAGATCGGTGTCATGAACCCGAGACACCGCTCCTCGTCCTCGTCCGCCGGTCCCAGATCGCAGAACCGTCCCTCAAATCCTCCTATACCGTCCAATCTCCAGGCGCGGCGGGCGTCGAGCTACTCACTTCCCACCCACGACCATGCGCAGACAGCTGGCGGAGCTGCTACCTCCACGGGCGTCGACGTCAGGCAGACAGCAATAACGGAGGAAATTAGCGAGATAAAACGATATGAGGATTTCACTACAATTGACTGGGTCCAGGATGCTGTCCAGGAGCAGGCTCGTCGACGCATATGGAGGACTGAGGGAGCTCGGTTCTGGGACCAGGAGGGCGCCTATGGCTGGAGACGGAAGCTCGATGAAGCTTACGATGCAGGCCAGGCATGGCTAGTGATGACAATCGTGGGTGTAGCCATCGGTCTCAATGCTGGGTTTCTGAATATTGTCACCGAGTGGCTGGCAGACGTAAAGCTTGGATACTGTACCACTGGATTCTACCTAAACGAAGCCTTTTGCTGCTGGGGCGCAGATGGCGGTAGGTAGCCCCTTTTGATATATGTGATACTTGTATGCCATTAACTGACCATATATATGTCAAGGTTGCCCCGAGTGGAAGCGATGGAGTACTTTCTCTCTCATCAATTACTTTGTCTACTTCATGTTTGCTGTAGGATCTCTCCTACCGGCTTGCTAATGTGCTTCGGATAACGGCCTAACTTTTCTCTAGATTCTTTTTGCTTTCTGCTCCGCAAAACTCGTCAATGCATTTGCTCCGTACGCTGCGGGTTCTGGTATATCTGAAATCAAAGTCATCATTGCCGGCTTCATCATGAAAGGATTCCTTGGTGCCCGAACTCTCGTGATAAAGTCACTTGCTCTACCTTTGTCTATTGGCTCTGGCCTTGCAATTGGTAAAGAAGGCCCTAGTGTCCACTTTGCAGTCTGTACGGGCAATGTGATATCTCGTTGGTTCGGCAAATATAAACGAAACGCTGCTAAAACCAGAGAGATATTGACTGTAACCTCCGCTGCCGGCGTTGCAGTTGCTTTTGGAAGTCCCATTGGCGGAGTGCTGTTCTCTCTTGAGGTGCGTCAATGCTCAATTACGTATTTACCTAGTAACTAACTAGAGCTACAGGAAATGGCATCATACTTCCCGCTGAAGACCCTTTGGAGAAGTTACTTCTGTGCTTTGGTAGCAACCGGCGTCCTTGCTGTACGTCATACGTAATGACAAGTTATATGTCAGTGCTAACATTATCTAGATAATAAATCCATTCAGAACGGGGCAGCTCGTCATGTTCCAGGTTCAATATGATAGATCATGGCACTCGTTCGAGATTATATTCTTTATTATCCTTGGGGTTTTTGGTGGCTTGTATGGTGCGTTTGTCATGAAGTGGAATTTGCGAGCACAGGCATTTAGGAAGAAATATCTCTCAAAGCATCCAATTATCGAGGCTACAGCCCTAGCAGGCCTCACGGCTTTGGTTTGCTACCCAAATATGTTCTTGAGGATCAACATGACCGAGATGATGGAAATACTTTTTAGGGAGTGCGAGGGGCCACATGATTACAATGGAATTTGCCAGTCAGTATTTTCCTATCATCCTGATTGAAGGCCATACTAACTCAGTTAATAGGGCCAAGAACCGCTGGTCAATGGTCCTTTCTCTCCTAGGAGCTACTGTTCTGCGCATATTCTTTGTGATCATATCCTACGGGTGCAAGGTTCCTGCTGGTATCTTCGTGCCTTCTATGGCTATTGGTGCCTCTTTTGGAAGAATGGTTGGAATACTTGTTCAAGCCCTCCACCAACGATTTCCAGATTCTCATTTTTTTGCATCTTGTGAACCCGATGTTCCGTGTATTACCCCGGGAACCTATGCGCTCCTCGGTGCCGGTGCTGCTTTAAGTGGGATAATGCATTTAACCATATCAGTGACGGTTATCATGTATGAACTAACAGGTGCATTGACTTATATTCTCCCCACAATGGTAAGGCTTTGATATGATTCACCATTTTATTCATTATTTCTGATAATGGACCTGCTAACGTATGTTTGACTTTTGAACAGATTGTTGTTGGAGTTACCAAAGCTGTTAGTGACCACTGTGGCAAAGGAGGTATTGCTGATCGCATGATTTGGTTCAATGGATTCCCATTTCTTGATAGCAAGGAAGAGCATATTTTTAACGTCCCAGTTTCGCATGCCATGACAAGCAATCCTGTTGTGTTCACCGAAGCAGGCCTGTCGATAAACAAGGCCGAACAGATGCTTCAAAAACACAAATTTCAGGGTTTTCCTATTGTCCAAGATCTTGACTCGATGACCTTAGTCGGTTACATTGGCCGCACGGAACTTCAATTTGCAATCAGACGTGCAAAACGGGAGGGCTTATTGGCACCCAACGCCAGGTGCCAGATTGTCCGCCAGCAAATTCCAACCAGCGGTGGCCCTGCATCAAGCTCCCCAATTAACGACCTATTCGGGCCCTCTACCCCCTCGTCTTCCTCTCATCTGGAAAATGAGTGGCACACAGGGGCAGCACCCGTTACATTCGATGATATAGCATCATCATCAGGTACTCGAGTGATCGATTTGAGCCCATACGTAGATATGGCTCCAATTACTGTCCATCCTCGTCTCGCCCTTGAGACAGTGATGGAAATATTCAAAAAGATGGGACCGAGAGTTATACTGGTTGAGCACCGTGGTCACTTATCGGGCCTTGTTACCGTCAAGGATTGCTTAAAGTACCAATTTAAGGTGGAACATCAAGAACATGCAGATGCTAACGCTGCCACTGCCGGCGATGCTACTGCTGGTATCCATGCTGGCCCCGAGGAAGGGATAGTAGAAAAAAAGGCATGGCAGCTTATTTTGTGGTCTACTGGGCTCGCGAAGAAGATTTTTATAGGAAAAGGAACTGCTTCCGGGACAGGAGGCTATACCCAGGTTTCCCAGGAGGAACAGCGAAGACATGAATCCGTGGAGATAATTGATGGCACAGAGGACGTGGATACCCATTTTGAGTTGGAAGAACGGGACCATTAGGGTTGCTATTTTTTATTTTTGGATTTTAATTTCTGTAATGGTAGTTATGTACGACACGATAGATTTATATTGTATGCCACCCACTTTATAACATTCTACATCTAAAGAACCGACCAAGCAGTATCAATCTTCTATATACAAAAGTATCTTAATCCTCCTCAAGGGCTATTAGATCATCATCCTCATCCGATTTTCTATTTTCAGCAAGTCCTATATCTTCTCCTTCATTCATTCCAGCGCTGGTTCCGGGGGATTCTTCATCTTTCTGCTTCTCTCGCATTCCAACGATAATACACCCAGCAGCCATCAGAGTGGCACCAATTAACCATTGGGCATTTACCTTTTCCCTAAAGACAAGCATACCTAGTATACCTGTGACCAGGAAATTTGCAGTGGTATTGGTGATGGTCACCTTGGTGGTTGATGGGGATGCAGTCAGGGCACGGGTAAAAAGCGTCCACATAATGAAATTGGAGAGTAGATTCAACCCAAAAAAGGCCTGAAGGGGTCAGTCAGCATACAAACTGGGTAATCTCAGCATTCCATAATGTTCAGAATAGTATACGTACAGCTCGAACAAGGTATTCCACTATTACATCAAGTGTAGTGGTCGCCTCTGATGACGAGAAGATATGCGAGATTGCCCGCGAGATGCTAGTGGTAAGCTCGGTCGTAGTTCTATAATATTATCAGCAGGGAATTATACATGACAGCTTCGAAAAACCGTCATTAACTTAGTTAACTAAATGATTGTGTATCGATTTCCCCGAGGCATCACCGCAGGCAATTATCAGATACTATCAGATAACCACCAAAGACCTACAATTTGGCGAACAGCCCATTCGTAGCAGCAAATGCACCGCTAGCAAGCGCCAGCATCAGCCATTTCGAATGCTGGCTCATCTTCTCGTCCTTGCGAGGTTCGTGAAGCTCCGGCTCCTCCTTTCCCGCCTTTTCAGAGCGGCCTTCTGTCAATTCCGGTCAGCTTCCCGCGCTTCAAAGATGGATGTTCGATGGTTTCATACCCTTGAGGCCCTGGACATTCCTTCGCCTCGCCATTTCTCGGCCTGTTCCCACTGCGGATCTGTTTCTGTTGGCTGGCGCTCGTTATCCTGGCAGTTCCGCTTAGTCAAAAACTGATACGCACTTTTGTGTTCGAGGAATCTCGAACGCGAGATGCGCCAAGTGGGCTTAATGCGAGAGGTGATTGGCTAGTAATTTGATTCTTGCCGCAGTGGCTCGTTGATCATGAGTGTTTCGGTGCCCTTGATCTTTTCAAGTATGATGGGAGGCGTTTGGTCGTCAAACAGCCTGGGAGACACTGGTCTTGGCGTTCTACCCCTGGCTTGCGAGAGACGATACTTTGGCATAAGAAGTCGTAGCAAGGCGGTATGTTATAAGATTAGATCTAGAGTATTATTTACTAGAAGCCATGGTTGCATGGTAATTGTTAAAAGGGGTATATATAGATCTTTGACATTAGTTAACGCTGCTTTTACCGTCTTTTGGAGTGCACTATTTGGACTTCAAATTGCAGCGTAAATTCCACACGCCTTGCTTTATCGTGTCGCCGACATATTCATTCTTCATATCATAAATGGTCGTTGACCCAAAGAGGACGAAGACTGCTATAGTCATGGAAAAGAGATGGGAAATTAAAATTCAGGATGGGCCAGTCGTTTACATCTCTTCCACTGCACAATTCGGGTGCAGGACATATACCACTTTAGGTTCCTCCGCAGGCTGTTCTCCGCCATCAGTCTCCATCAGCCCATCTCCACGTATTTGCATAAGGATATTATCCTATTTGGTGATGCCATGTTAGCTAATGTATACTGAATGTTCATCAAAGGCAATATTAAAACTTACCTTGACCATCCTCCTCAATATCTTCGTCACCAAAGATCGCTCTTGCTCTAGCTCTTCTTCATTGTTCAGCTCGGACTCAACTTGCTCAAGATAATGAAGGATGAGATCCTCTTCTTCAACACCCTCTCCGCTCCGGTTCTCGTCATCATTAACACGGCGAACAAGAACATTTAGAACACGCATGTATTTATCGTAAGTTATCTTCACCTTCTGCGTTCGATTCTCACCATTGGCTTGTGGGACATCGGTGTTTTGTTGCGTATTCTCATCCTCATCCATCATGTTGTGGTCCTCAGTATCGGGTTGGTTGGTTGCCGCAGGAGGTACCTCCTCATCGTCAACGTCAACATCATCCTTCTCGACGGTAACGATACTCTGTCTCAGCAAATCATATGCTTCCTTCACAAATCTAGGAATGACCTCTTCCACACAATTGGCTTTGGCCACAGCTTCAGATAATCGAATCAAACTCTCTAGTTGTCGCACAGTGATCCTGTAGCTGCTTCTGCCCATGCCTCCTTGTGCATCGTCTGCTCGGAGCTCTTTATATTTCTCAACAACAAGAGCTCTCGCCTCTTCGGTAAAGACTGGACGGAATGTTCGCGCAAACCGGATATACCTCTGTAGCTGCTCTGTGGATAATTCAGGTTTAACAGCCTCATCTCGGTTCATATGAACATTTACAATGTGATCTGCAAGGTTTCTGTCCACTGCCTCATTGGGGTCATCTCGAATAACAAAGAAAAGGTCGAATCGACTCATGATAGGAGCACTGAAATTAAGATTTCCTCGGAGAGTAGTCTTGGGATTATATCTTCCTCCTATAGGGTTTGCTGCAGCCAGGATACTTGCTCGCGCATTAAGAGTCGTGTGAATTCCGGCTTTGGCAATTGAAATAGTTTGCTGTTCCATGGCTTCATGGATAGCAACCTGGTCGCTTATATCCATCTTGTCAAATTCATCGATGGCGCAAATTCCACCGCCGTTCTATACAGGTATTAGAGAATCCTTGTTATAGGGATGGCGGTGTTGGGTTCAACTTACTGCAAGCATCAGGGCTCCAGCTTCAATTGTAAATTCTCCAGTTTCAGGATCTTTAACAACAGCAGCAGTAAGACCGGCGGCAGATGACGCTTTACCACTGGTATAAACTGCTCGCGGATGCAGCTTACAAATGTACCTATAGGGAGGAGTTAGTTCAAAGAAATGCTGCATCACCAAATCAGAGAGCCTTGGAATTGACTTACTTCAAAAATTGACTCTTGCTGGTAGATGGGTCACCAACAATACAGATATTTATATCACCACGAAGCTGCATCGATTCTTCTACTGTTCGTTTGCTAACTCCGCCGACTAATTGCAGGAGTAAACCCTTTTTGATCTGATGATGACCATAAATCATAGGGGCGATTGAATCAATAAGTCGGGCATATATGTAGTCGGAATGCACCATCTGCTTTAGATCCTGGACTTCATAAGGGGTTAACGAGTGAAGCAGAGCAGTTTGTGCCTCCTCTTCAACATCATCTGGAGCCTCAACCTGGTTTAATGAAGACAAGATATTTGGAGCCTGGCCACTTAAGTTCTGATTTGACGACTGGCCAGGGGTAGACAAATCAGGAGTCACCATGCATGCAAGGAACGCAAGGCGATATGTGAGATCTCTCACACCAAGTGATTTCAGACCGCTGACACCATTGCCACCAACGTCACCGCCTCGGAAATTGCCGTAGTCTTTAGTTGCTTCAGGCCGAACGCCAGGCAGACCTGATTGGCTGATATCTGGAATCACAACAAGCATTCCGGTAAAGATACACCTTTCACCGGCCTTTGCACGGTCAACCATCTCTCCGCGTAAGATCACATCCATCGTCCTGGGCATGCTTCCAGTGGGTATCTCATGTGCTGACTCTTGCAGCTTGACCTTCTGCCAGTCAACGAAAGTGCTTTTCCTTATATCCAGGCGCCATCCGATACGGTTACCACACGTAGCACTTGTACACTGGGTAGGCTCTGTAAATTTGAAACTTTGTTCGATATCCGGACACACATTGTTACAGTTCCCACAAATGAATGTTCCCAGTGCAAGTTCTGGACGTACTTCAGACGTCCTTGTGACCGTTCCTGATATGGAGCAAAGCGTTCCAATCTGTGCCGTTCGCAGTTGTCGAAGCCGTGAGACGAGTGGAAGATTATAGAATGCCAGGGTAAACACTTTATCAGTTTGCTGGTACCTGGTCTTCCCAGCTAGAGAGTCCGGTTCTGTGCTATCGAGAGCTACAGTTGAAGTCCCGGCCTGTGACGAATGACTTCCAAGCTGTTTATGCGCACGGAAATACTGAGGCTCGTATTTTGCAATCAAATTATGTAGCGCCTTTGTGAGATAAGGCTGAAATCTGTAGTATTGGTTTATAATTGCATCGGCCAGTACTTGGTTCGAGTTGAGGTGGGTAAAGTCGACGTAGAGGGTAGAGAGCTGTAGTTTTTGCATTCCGTGGATCTGGGAGATATAGTATTTATCACTGAGCATCTCCGATGATGTGGGAGGAGCACCGGATGACATGGGGTCTTCAACGTGTGTTTCTAGCATTTCCTCAAAGGCCTGCTGCACCTTTTCACCGGCTACATCGCGGACAGGGGGTGGTCCTGGGCCGTACATAGGGTGTCGCGGACGCCGGGACGACCTGCTCCCAGCACCGACGACCTGGTCATCGGCAAATTCTGGTGCCTCGCTCATGGGTGCATTGCTCTCTGAGGCCAGCGGCAGGCGGGAGCTCGTTGGCGGGGCGTCAGACCGCTGAGAGCTACCCAGCATGGGGCCGCCATCTGCCTCCGAAGTCATAAGCTGGTCTAGAATCGACGACATGACGAAGTTCTCATTAGCATTAACATGTAGCAAAAGGAAAATAGAACGGCTGCAACAGCCGGTGTCGTCGATATCTCTTGTCGTTCGCTTCTGCTCGTCTTTTGGGTTGAAAGTCGAAGTTTTGATAAGCAAAAGAAAAAAAAAAGTCGCGTAAAGCTCGCGTCTACGCGTAAAGTGGTTTTCTCACGTGATATAAAATTGGCCCTGCAGGCAAACAGCACAAGCAACAACAGCAGCAATAGACAACAACTATTCATTCAAGTAAACATTAAAACGATGCTCGACAGAAGAAATAGAAAAACGCTCGATTACTGGTCTAGTTACTCCGTACGTAGTCGTTGACTCGTGATCGTAAATTGCATAAGGGGCGTTAGGGCATGGTCGGCGAGGCCGGGGCTGGCATGTTATATCCAGCCACTGTACCGGACCGGCAGCTCGTTCAGGATGCCTTCAGAGCCGTAGCCGACCCCAAGAAGGCGGACTCTTTCGATCTTACCGCCAAAGTCATCCTCGACGGTGCTTTGCCAGTCATTCAGGTGTGCGCGGACCTCATTGTAGACACCTGGGTCATCTATCATGAGCAGGGCAATAGCATCGTAACCCCCCGCACCGGGAACAACACCGCCAATAACACCATCCAGTTTACCAAGTGAATCCAATAGCTCTGTCTGTACCATTGGCTCAACGGGGACTTCGCTCTTCTTTGTCATTGTTTTAATCCACATCCTCGACTTGAGCAGCAGATTGCGCAGCTCGTTGAAATCTGCTCCCGGACTGTGAAGCAGTTTCCTCAGTTCAAACAGTATCTTCTCGTTGTTTAGTTGCAGATTAGCCCATAAAATATCCGCTTCCTCACGGTTTTCGTCTCGCCAGCGAAGGAGCTTTTTCACCATGCCTGGAGTCTGGGAGCCGCAGTCAACGTCGCAGAGGACCATTCGGATACCCATGGGTAGCTTGAATCCAACATCATGGCACTCAGTGTCCCATGGAGCACCAGCGTTGACATCTTCGACGACGGCAAATAGGCGATCTTCAAACCCGGCAGAGCCAGGTTCACCCAGGCCAGCAAGTACAGACGGAGAGAACCGTCTGTAGTAGCACGATCCGTAAACAGCGGCAGCAACATCGAAACCAGAGCCTATCTTCCCCTGCGCAGCGCAGTGCGCAGCTTGAGCTAAGTTATGTAATTTTGCTTTGTTCTGGGAGAGCTTTTCGGGCTGAACGGTCCGATGAACGACCAGGGCAGATACTAAAGCGGTTACCAGTGCGGCGGACGAGCCTAGGCCTGTCTTATGCGCATCCTGCAGCCGTACTCCAAATTTCTTGAATCCTGCATACCCGCTATTGGGAGAACCACTCGCAGTGGTTTCAGAGTAATAGTCGTCGTCCGCGAGTATGGTCACGACGAGGGAGCCGATATTATGGGAGGCAGAAACATAGCTCACGTATGTCAGCGCGTAGTTCAGAGCCGTCTCGACGAATGGATTTCGGGGCCTGTTTGCCCAGGAGCTGATTAGCTATATTGATTCGTCGGCCGTATTAAGGTGAACGACACCAGGTTTATGAAACAGCCGTGCAGACAAGGGAACGGGAAAAAAGGGGGGGGGGCAAGAGCATAACGAACCCATCGTCACATTGGACGGCCCTGACACCGCCTCCGTTGTCAGATCGTTGGATCTTGTACTTCCATACGGCATCAACAAACTGCGGTGACTTGACGGTGACCGTATCCTGCACCGCTTCCTCCTGCGCCCCGCCGCTGACGGTAGCAGGCGGGATTTCAGCTGCTCCTACGGCTCCGTCTGCCGCTGCCTGGCCGCTGTTCAGCTGTGCATGGCCCTCTGTTTGTGTCTCCGCCGCAGACGGCCGTCTCTTGACGCTCTGTTGTTGCACCACCACATGGATCCTGGCATCCAGGGCACAAACAGTCCCCGTGTAGTCCCTGTCCAGGACCAGGTAGCCTCCCGCAAGCAGCACCTTTCCGGGCGCCGATACGGCCGTCTCTGTCGCAGCTTGTCGTTGCTCTATCATCTTTGCTGTGTGCGCAGCCCTGTTGCTCTTGGCTCTGTGGTTTACCAATCTCTGGAGGGCGAGCTCGAGGTGGCGGGACGCAGCTTCGGCGGGTGGGATGGAGACGGATCGGCTGTGGCTGGGGGCTGATCCAGCATCGTCCATCTAAGCTTCTTGGGCGTCTCTGCACTGCTTAGGCTCACCCTCGCGCAGCAGGGTTGCGGTGGCTCGAATACGGGCGATGTGGCTGAACGCTGCTGGAGCGCCTGGCGGAGCGCTGGTTCAGGGGGGCGCAATTGCTGATTCCTGACTCGCTGGCGGTGCAGGCAGAAATACGGGGGAGGTCAGTGGGAACGGCTCGGATTGGGCCCCTTTTCCTTCATCGTGAGACCGTGATGGAGATGAGCCTGGCTGGTGTCCCTGGTCAAGCTAGCATTAATGTTAGTTAGTTTCGTTTCGCTGGGACGCGGGCGGCTGTTCGTTTGCGGGCGCGATGCAGCGAAATAAAAGGGACGTCGAAGTCTTCCCCTTTTGGCGATTCTGACGACGTTTCTCTTCACCTCCATACAACAAGCGTCTACTTACTACACAGCACAACGAACAGCACCGCCAGCTTGACCACCAGCTAACTAGCTAATTAATCAGTTGTTACGGGACTGCGCAGACAGTTTGGCCTAGGATGCGTAAGAAGCTTGTCGTTCCTTGGAAAAGTCTTGTCGTTGCTTGTCGCCGTTCAGCGTGCTAACAGGAGGACAGATCACTATCGCAGCCAAGCAAGGTCGCTGGCATGGTACGACGCCGAAGGAGAGGCTCCGAGCCACAATCCGTTTGGGAGAACAAGATCTCGTCCAGAGAGGACGCTGTCGTCGAGCCTAGAGGCGGGCGGCAGCAACAACTACACGATGACCAACATGGACGGGGCCAAGGGGCCAGAGACTATGCATGGCGCTGTGCCTTCGACTGCTGGGACCGATGACATGCAGGGAGGCACTGAGTCCGTTACGAGCACCGCACCTCTTACTCGCGCTGCCGCAGGTGTCAAGGCCGATGAGCAGGACGTCCACAGAAAATCGGGAGGCTCAGAGTCGATGGACAAGCAGCAGGAGACCACCCCTGGGGAAGATGTGCCGGCCGCTGGACACGCAAAACAGTTTACCATTGCCGGCCAGCTGAGAGCTACCCTGTTCAGCTCATGGATCAATATTCTCTTGCTTGCGGCACCCGCTGGAAGTACGTTGCCCAATTCTCGACCAGGGCCGCTAATAAGTGATATGTGCTGACAGTCCGAAGTTATCATGTACTACCTCAAGGTCAACTCGGTCGCCGTCTTCGTGGTCAATTTCATTGCCATTGTGTAAGATTTGGGCTTATTAAAGATTGAAGGAAACCAGGGACCAAGAATGCTGACCCATTGGATAGACCCCTTGCTGCAATGCTCGGATATGGAACTGAAGAAATCGCTATGAGGTAATTTTATCCCTGAGGTTGCTTCAACTTGCGCTGTATTGCCCCTAACAATCGCCTCGCAGAACTGGAGAGACTGTTGGCGGTCTTCTTAATGCCACCTTTGGGTAAGTGGTCCTCTCAGGTGAATTCTACTCGATTGCGCACTAACGGTAAAATTAGCAACGCCGTTGAGCTGATTGTGTCTATCCTTGCGTTGTTCAAGAATGAGATTGTCATTGTACAGACCTCGCTGATCGGAAGCATACTGTCTAACCTGCTGCTGGTCATGGGCATGTCCTTCTTCGTTGGAGGAGTGACCCGTATGGAGCAGAATTTCAACGTGACGGTAGCTCAAACTGCATCCAGTCTTCTCGCGTTGGCCGTCGGCAGTCTGATTATCCCCACGGCCTTCCACACCTGGTCAGGAAGTATGTTAGGGCATACCCACTGTATAAATATTTCAGACTACTAACTGTATCAACTAGATGGCGAAGCTGGCATTGCAGAAATTTCCAGGGGTCAGTGTATTGATACCGTGCTTAGAGAGGTGAACTAACGATCACGCAGGTACCAGCGTCATCTTGCTAATCGTGTACGCAGCCTATCTGTTCTTCCAGCTCAAGTCCCATGCTGCCATCTTCAACACGCCTAGTGAGAAAGTAGAAAAGAGATCAAAATCCAAGAAGGTCGAGGAAGGTGATGCTTCTAAAGGCATTGCCCAGATTGGAGCTGGTTTCTCTGCTTCCATGGGCGGACAGAATGCCCAGCGGATCCCGGTGGTCGTCCCCGAGGAGGAAGAGGAGCCCCAGCTTAGTATATACGTCGCCGTGTTTACTCTCTGCGCTTCTACTGCTCTGGTCGCTCTTTGCGCCGAGGCCATGGTACGTACTATAACTGCTCCATGTTGCAACCACTTTCTTCCCTGAATGCTAGTATCGTGTTCTCTTGCTCATCAAGTCCGAAATACATAGGTTTCCTCTATTGACGCAATCACGACTTCTGGTGGCATTTCGGAAACGTTTGTTGGTTTGATCCTGCTTCCTATCGTTGGAAACGCGGCAGAGCACGCTACTGCCGTGACCGTGGCAGCGAAGGATAAGATGGATCTCTCTATCGGAGTTGCTGTCGGCTCGAGCATGCAGATTGCCCTTCTTGTGCTACCGCTTCTTGTAGTCATAGGCTGGATTGCTGGTACGTCTATACTCACTTGGTTCTTTTTACACCCCGCGTCTCCATTTATGAAGCTCTATACTAACAATAGGCTACTCCATTATAGGAAAGGATGACATGGTAATTGACACCTAGACTTGTAGATGCGGGTCGTTGCATCTCGCATATTCATATGATCGATACTAACACAAGACTAGACCCTTTACTTTGACGGATCCAGTCACAGTGCTCTTCGTCACCGTGCTTTGTATGTACCATACCCGTCTTTCAAAAAATAAAAAAT
>NW_003456424.1:805362-806587 GCF_000151425.1 Trichophyton rubrum CBS 118892 | reverse complement strand
TTTTTTTTTTTTTTGGCTTCCTTTCTTGTGATTGATACCCTTATGATGTTTTATCTTTTACCCTTTATTTTTGCCTTTCTCTATAGAGTCAGTGTAACTTCATCTAATCAACTATAACAAAGAGAGGGAGGGGGAGAGACAGCAACAATGAGTGTAATAAAAAAGAAACCGCCGACGCCTCGAGGCGTCTGTAACTTGCAAAATCCGCCGGCCCGCATCCCATCATCAACGACAACAAAAAAAGCAAGAGATAAAAAGAAAAAAAGAAAGAAAGAAAATCTCGCCGTCAGAAAGCAAATAAATAACACAAAGCAAAAAGTAACAAACCAGCCTGGCCATCGATGCTTGACTCTGCTGTATTTTTCAACCTTCTGTCGGCCCCCGCGCGCTGAAATCCCGCCGCAGTCCGCATAGGCTATCCAGCCCAGCACGCTATCCACGACCTGATCCGCCCGGCCGAAGCCACTGAGCAGGCCAGCAGCCAGAGTCGGCATAAGCATAAGCATAATCAAGCATACGCAGGGCAGATCAGATCGACAGTCGAGCAGTCAAGCGGCTTGGATCTCCAGACTAGGCCAACGCTTCCCCCCGCGCACGCAAGCCACTAACTAACTCGTTAGTTAGCTTCGCGATGTAACCGACGAGACAGCCAGCCAAACGTCACCCAGGCGGGACTCAAGGACACGAAGCCAGAGACGCAAGCGATGCCGAAAGTCCAGGCCGAACCCGAGCTCCCTCCCTTCCAGCAGACAGATGGTGGGTTTGCGTTAGCCTCCCGACTGGTTCCTGACCGACTTCTGCCCGGCGACGGCGGCGGCGATGGATGAATGCCTGGCTGCCTGTCTAGGAATACGGACGGCTGCGCCCCGAGACAGGTATCAGGCCCTGCCTGCCTGCCTGCCTGCCTGCGCTGCCCTGCCCTGCTGGCCTGGCAGCTCCCGAGGCGCTGCCTTGGAAGAGCGATTTAGCTGCGTTGAGTGGGCGGCGGACGGGCCGAGGGACTTTGATCGCGGCCTCAAGGGAGATTATCAGACAAAAGATCAAAGCGCAGGACAGGCAGAGAGGATGCGGCCTGGCGAAGTGCCGTGAATATCTGCTTGCATGGATGCCCGCAGCTGCCTGATGGTTCGTCGTTGCTTGATCGTCGAGACCTTGGAGTTTCGCTACGGCCGGATGGTGTCTGTTCTCGCTCGAGTCTGGAGAGCCCCCTTATCGCCGGGCTAGC